>NW_027248277.1:12561963-12861963 GCF_041260155.1 Ptychodera flava | reverse complement strand
ACAGTATAGAAAAGGTTGTATTTATATGCAAATGGAAAACGGATGAATCAATCGATTTCATCTGTTGCTGTGGACAAGTGAAAGAGGTCATACTCTGAGTGGTTTGCCTGCTGCGTGCAAAATGAAGATGTTACCAAGGTGGCATATTTCTTGTTCCAATCAAACGATTTAATAGCAAAAGAGTAGGATAATCCAGGTTCAAAGCAAACTACAAGAGACGAAGAAGCTCTATGCCATCACGACGACGGTTATCACAAGGTTGTAAGTTCAGTAAATTCTCGATCATATTTGAATTCACAATTTATGTCACCTGGCGAAAACACCAGCTCATCCTCGAAACATAGCATGTTAAGAAATTGCGTATTTGTTCACATTGCAGGTAATTAGGCGCATAGCTATTTTGTATGCAAATCGATTATAATTTAGATACTGGTATTATGGTCATTATTATTTATTTCCGACTAGCAGAATAAGCATAAATTCCTTTTTTTTTCCAAAACAGTCAGGGAGGAATGAACTTTCTCAGTAACGTCGACAAAAGATTCACTTTCATCAAAGTAATCTATTTTAGCTTGACAGGTATTCAACACGTTACGGTTTGGACATATTATCGCCACTGTATTTCGATCAACTATTGCATTTACTACATGTTCTCTTCTTTTAAATGAAAACACGATAATTTGGGATAATTGGAGGGTGAAGTAATGTCGATTTCATCTTCAAATGTAATCTCATCTGCTTTTTCTTTTATAACATACACTTGTTTTCATGAGTAATTTGCGATATTGCAACATTCAGCTATATGGCACCTAACACTTTTGAGAAATTTGCAAAATATGAAAATCCAATTATCCCAAATTAGTTCCAATCGTGTTTGAAAAATAAAATTTAGAAAATAGTGTCAAGTTTTGACTTAATCATCATTAATACCAAAGTTGAGGGTTTTTACCCCAAATATACACCAACTTCCTCCTTCAAATAAACGTTACTAAACGTTACATTCTCTGCTTTTTGAAAATATATATAACTGGGTTTCCTTGCCATCTTAGATGAGAAATATTGCTTTAAAAATGTTGGGTGGCAACCTGCAGTTACATCTTAATAATTGAAGTAAATCAAGAATATGCAAAGCAATAGACGCTTGCATGCAAAATCCATGCAATCGGCCTAGACGTAGCTTTTTACACAACACTATAAATATCTCATTAGAAGATTTCTAAATCGTCTGCGGGAGATATGTTTCACGGCAATAGCAAAACTGTCCTCTGAATCGATGAATAAACTTCCGCTTGATCTCCAAAAGATATGAATTATTGAGCACATATTGTTGTCTCCTGCATATAATTATCTGTTTTCGAGAACAAACATACATGTTGCGAATTTATTTTCCAGGGAGCAGAATTCACTGCCCTTGAACGGGCCGGGTGAATAGAATGCACTAGCGTAATCACATCGTGTCTGGAATAACTACTCACATTACTGTAACAAATGCATCTTAAAAGGTCAAGGAGCACACAAGCAGGAGTCAAACTGATTAGCAGGCAGTTTTGTGTCTTTCCGTGGCCTTTGCATCGGTGAAGCCCTGACTGATTTAAATAAAAAGTGTCTAATGTAAGACTTAGTTAGAATTCTGAAATGAGTACAAACTATATGTTGTCTTTAAATGCATACCTTCAATACAGCCTGCGAGCAGGGTCAAACGTTGGCAACGAAGAATAATGACCCTTGCCTAAACTCTAACTTTGATTTTTAGTCCCCACGGACACCGTCCGGGGGGACTTATAGGTTTGGTCATGTCCGTGCGTCCGTCCGTGCGTCCGTGTGTGCGTGCGTGCGTGCGTCTGTGCGTCCGTCCGTTCACGCAGATATCTCATAGACGCCTGGAGCGATTTTGTTCAAACTTGGTTCAAGGATAGTACCCTACCTCATACAGATGCACGTCGATTTGTTTCACAATGCGATCAAATTTGGCCATGTTAGAGGACTTTTTAGTTTTCACCTCCATAGACCCCCATGTATAAGGCAGTCCATAGACTCCCATGTATAAGGCAGTCCATAGACTCCCATGTATAAGCACAGGCGACCCATAAAGTATTACTGAGATTTTCACACTAGTTTTCACCTCCATAGACCCCCATGTATAAGGCAGTCCATAGATTCCCATGTATAAGCACAGGCGACCCATAAAGTATTACTGAGATTTTCACACTGTTTTCTCTATCATTTTCTCTCCTTTCTTCATGCTCTTACTGATCGGAGTAAATAAAATAAATGGTTTATTAGTCCCCACGGACACCGTCTGGGGGGACTTATAGGTTTGGTCATGTCCGTGCGTCCGTCCGTCCGTCCGTCCGTCCGTGCGTCCGTGCGTCCGTCCGTCCGTTCACGCAGATATCTCAGAGACGCATTGAGCGATTTTGTTCAAACTTGGTACAAGGATAGTACCATACCTCATACAGATGCACGTCGATTTGTTTCACAATGCGATCAAATTTGGCCGTGGTAGAGGACTTTTTAGTTTTCACCTCCATAGACTCCCATGTATAAGGCAGACCATAGACTCCCATGTATAGGCAGACCATAGACTCCTATGTATAAGGCAGTCCATAGACTCCCATGTATAAGGCAGACCATAGACTCCCATGTATAAGGCAGTCCATAGACTCCCATGTATAAGGCAGTCCATAGACTCCCATGTATAAGGCAGTCCATAGACTCCCATCTATAAGGCAGTACATAGGCTCCCACGTATAAGGCCAAGATAAATAAAAATTTAGTTTCTCATCGTATTCATATTGCAAAAAGGATGCAGTGACACAGTTTTTAGTCCCCACAGATAAAGTCCAGGGGGCTCATAGATTGGGTCATGTCAGTCCGTGAGTCCATCCGTTCACGCAGATATCTCAGACACTTTGACAAAATGTCATGTGACCTTGGTGACCTTTGACCTCGAATATACATATTTGTCCATAACTCAGTAACCACAAGTTGTAAACCTTTCATCTATGGTATGATGGGAATCCCTATGACGCCACATATTTTACCTCATTAATTATGTGCATATCTAATTTTGAGCGAGCCAATAGAGCTAGAGGTCTTATTTTTGGTATATATGGATAACTTAGCAATACAATTTTTTTGACAAAATGTCACGTGACCTTGGTGACCTTTGACCTCAAATATACATATTTGTCCATAACTCAGTAATCACTAATGCTACACCCTTCATATTTGGTATGATGGGACACCTTATGACATCACATATTGTACCTCATTAATTATGTGCATATCTAATTTTGAGCGAGCCAATAGAGCCAGAGGTCTGATTTTTGGTATGTAGGGATAACTTAGCAATACAATTTTTTTGACAAAATGTCAAGTGATGTCAATGACCTTTGACCTCAAATATACATATTTGTGCATAACTCAGTAACCACAAGTGCTACACTCTTCATATTTGGTATGATGGGACACCTTATGACGCCACATATTGTACCTCATTAATTATGCGCATATGTAATTTTGAGCGAGCCAAAAGAGCTAGAGGTCTGATTTTTGGTATATAGGGATAACTTAGCAATACAATTATTTTGAAAAAATGTAATGTGACCTCAATGACCTTTGACCTCAAATATACATATTTGTCCAAAACTCAGTAACCACAAATGCTACACCCTTCATATTTGGTATGATGGGACAACTTATGACGCCACATATTGTACCTCATTAATTATGCACATATCTAATTTTGAGTGAGCGAATAGAGCTAGAGGTCTGATTTTTGGTATATAGGCATAACTTAGCAATACAATTTTTTTTGACAAAATGTCACGTGACCTTGGTGACCTTTGACCTCAAGTATACATATTTGTCCATAACTCAGTAACCACAAGTGCTACACCCTTCATATATGGTATGATGGGACACCTTATGACGCCACATATTGTTCCTCATTAATTATGTGCATATCTAATTTTGAGCGAGCCAATAGAGCCAGAGGTCTGATTTTTGGTATGTAGGGATAACTTAGCAATACAATTTTTTTGACAAAATGTCACGTGACCTCGGTGACCTTTGACCCCAAATATACATATTTGTCCATAACTCAGGAACCACAAGTGCTACACCCTTCACATTTGGTATGATGGGACACCTTATGACGCCACATATTGTACCTGATTCATTATGTGCATATCTAATTTTGAACAAGCCAATAGAGGTAAATGTATGATTTTTAGTATATAGGGATAGACTATAGGATAGAAATTTTTTGACAAAATGTCATGTGACCTCGATAACCTTTTACCTAAAATACACGATTATGTCAATAAATAAGTAGCCACAAGTGCTATGTCCTTTATATTTAGTAGGATGGGAGACCTTATGACAACACATGCCTTACCTCGTTAATTATGCCCATATATAATTGTGGGCAAGCCAATAGAGCTAGAGGTCTGAATTTTGGCATATATGGATTAATTAGCAATACAATGTTTTTTTTCAAAATGTCACGTGACCTTGATGACCTTAGACCTTGAATATGCATATATATGCATAACTCAGTAATCACAAGTTCTTTACGCTTCAATTTTGATAGGATAATAGACCTTAAGATGTCACATCTTGTACCTCATTTATTATGCACATATGTATTTCTTGGCTGGCCAATACAGCTAGAGGTTGATTTTTTCTTTTTTTCCCGATTTAGAACCAGAACTTAGACATGCCTCTTGTTTCAAATTGTGAACAATGACATAGACCTATGTGTCCATAGATCTGAACATATACACTTTGGTGATACTTCTTAATGACCTCATTTCCCTGCCCCCTCAAGACTAATACTCCTATTACAAGTGGGGACTATGTCATTGTCAATGACTTGGTTTGTAAGGGTTTGTATTTATATGCAAATGACAAACGGTCGAATATTTGGTTTTGAGTGTAGTAGGCACACAAACAGGTCATATGCCGAGTAATTTCTTCGCTGCGTGCTAGATTTAAAACTAAGCCAGTAAAAGTCTTCTTACACCAAAAGCTTTAAATGAACCCCCACTAGTGGTATATCAGAAAAGAATTATAAAAGTTGAAGTGTCAAAATTTGTGTCCCCGAGGCGTGTTCTACCTTAATACTGCAGTAGTTCTCTTAGTGTCGTATCTCTGAATTTCTAACGGATCAAATGTCCAACAAGTCATATCACGTATGAAAGCGTGTTCAACTTAAATACTAAGACAAGTAAACCACATTCTTCTTGTTTATTTAAAGGTTTAGTCCAAATAGATATTTGTTTTGTAAGGATATATCTGGATTACAATTTAAGCGTTTACAGATTACTGTACAGTATTATTCAAGTCTCTCACGAGTGTTGAAAAGTGGAATGTTAAAGAACAATAAAACTGGTGTCACAAAGCCATAATGAGGACGACTTCTATCACATAGTTGTAACTTATGAATGCCAAAAACCTCGAATCTAATCTCCATGCCACCTCTGCTCCAATAACCTAAAGCTCTGACTGACTTCAGAAACACCAACAGTCCAATGACAAGTTACAGACTGAAACTCTCCGTCAAAACGGAAGGGATTCATGTTAAAACGTGTATTATTTATTTATTTATTTATTTATTTATTATCCAAAATGAGAGGCAGACGGTGACGTATACGTACTATCGAAGAGACACACATAGGCAGAAAGAGACACTAAAAGAGAAACTTTAATAAATACAGTTTTACAGAGAGACGAGCACAGCCTTGTGAGTGATCTTTGACAGTGCAATTGCTACTCAAGTGAGCAAACTTGAAAAGCGTCAATCGTTTGAGAATACATCGTCACAGAGTAAAAGAAAATATTTAATTAGAGCCAATTATGGACACAGTTACTTGACTCCTCGTTGTAACACTAAAAAGCGCTTCTGGGAAGACCTACATAATCTGGTAACAGCGTCCACAGATTAGTAGTTACACTTGCTTGCTTTGGCGCATTAGGCGATCAAACTCTTCAGCGTAAGCGTCATTAAATGCACACTCTTTGTCCATTTATAGGGGCTGCACAAAATATCCGTCCCCAGGGGCCCCAGGAGCAGGGATGGGGGTAGGTGTGTCTTGAGCTCAGCACAAGGTTCTTCTTGCTATGGTTTATTTATGTTAAAACGTTTGACTATGATATGTTTTTGCCATTAAGGAATACTGCCAACCTTTGGTGTCTTGGTCTTAAGTTAGCACTGGTTTTGTAATAATTTCTTTTTCTCTTTCGCCGTGTCACGTATTTGTCCTTTGACAATCTTACGCGATTTTTTTCACTGTGCTGCGTCGTTATCTGATGCGTTTGATTGACTCATGCGCCAAAGCAAGCAAGATAGATTACTAATCTGTTGATGCTATCACCAGATTATCACCGTATTAACTGTGACAAAGTCAACAACGAACGCACCAGCAAGGTATCTTCTGCTATACATTGCTGGCGCGTTCGTTGTTTACTTTGTCAAAGTTAATCCGGTGATAATCTGGTGACACCGTCCACAGATTAGTAATTTACACTTGCTTGCTTTGGCGCATTAGGCGATCAAACTCTTCAGATAATAGATGCAGCATGTTGATAAAACGTTTGCAGAAGATTGTCAAGGTTGGTAAACCTTTATTAGCAATACAACAAAACACCTACCCATCCGTAGGGACGGACATGTAGGCAGCCCTTAGCTATGCATTGTCTAACCTGGTTGGCACTGAAGAACAATGTCCCATGCCTGCAATTTAATGATGGTGTGCATTTATATGCAAATCACCAAACGCCTGAATAAATCGCTTTAGCGATACACCAGCGATAAACTCGGGACAATTTTGTTGATCCGCTTCAGTCCACCAAAAAATTACAAAAACAGGACAACATGGTGTACTGTGTAAACTTTCCTCAAATTTAGGGAAGCCAAAGTTTTTTCCTGCCACAGTCGTATTTATTCTTTGAGTGGTAAAATGTCAACGAAGATCTCTTATTCAATTAGAGTTTATGAACATAGGATCAAGTACAGTATCCTGTATACACGGCGCTTAAATTTCTACTGCTTATGTCAAGTACAGTGTGACGAATCATCTTTCTGCCTTGTAGAGTGACTGCACAATTGTTGAATTACTATTTTCTTCAGTTCTGTGAGGGAAGGTATATTAAAGAGCTTTCCCACGCGCAACAAAATGCCTTCTGAAAACAGTAGGTGCATCTCGACAAAAAGGTTGCTATTGACATTGGCCTGCGGCGCTTGATTGTCTCCATTTAAAGTCCGACTGATGTCTTTTAAGGGTTTCAGATAAATTTATGTTTCCCTAAGGCGAGGATCCTCCCATGGTCGCACAGGTCTGATTTTTTACAATTGAAGTACTTTTGAAGTACTTTTTAAAAGACCTCAGCAAAGAAAGTGTCGTGTAGCACAATGTCTTTTGTTCAACTGCCAGGTAACTTTAAACTCGTTGTGGAACGGTCAAAGGGCTGTTGCATATCGTCAGTTGGCACAAAGCAAGACATCCGTTCTATCTATATATCAGATTATGCACCATTAGAATTGAAATCACTTGGAAGTAACATTCAGATTAACCTTAATTGCTTAATTATATCTTGCATATCTGCCGTAAGCTAACAGATCAGGTCAGACACAGACGGCGATTTGTACCGAAGGTAGAGACATACTGTAATGATTCATTCTAGCAAAACTTCTGGACTCGCATCTCTGTTACAGAAAATGTGCTGATGATACCGCTATGTATTGAATACATACCGTTCAAATAAATCAAAATTGCCATTTTCACAGACAAGAACTTAGTAATTTTTTTTTCTTTTGGACAGCTATTGAATCACACTGCAATCTCAGCAACTGTACAGTAAATGGTCATCCAAGGTCTCTTCAGTTCCGAGTTTACGAGGATTAAATCCAGAAAGCAAACCACATATCGCGCTCACATTGCTCTTTGATGTATACTGTTTGTGACTAGAGTAAAATAATTACTTGCCTGAGCTGTCACACAACAACAGACAGCCGTCAAGTCTCATAACTAGATTTCAAAATCGTCAAGCGAAGATATGTGCAAAGGTAACAGTGAAGCATTAAACACTAATGAGAATGCACGGTGCAACACTTCCAAACAAACCAACTGCGAGGAATATGTAGAAAAAACACATCGACTCAAGCAAAATATACTGAAGATATTTTTCTAAATTGGCTGTCCTCCTTTTCACTTTGCGGTAAAACAGTAAAACAATTTCTTCAAAATACAGGACTATGACAGTTAATTCAGGAAGAAAAGACACACACGATAGATATATGTTTTCTTGACAAGTACACCCCATGCCTAGCCTAAGTCATTCACTTTCAAGGCGCGTAATACATTTATGTACACGTCATTACTGTAGCGCCCAATTTTAGAACACCAACACGAGGAGCTGGTGGAAAGAAAAACAGCAAGCACGCGGTACAAAGTTGGGTGATTTGATCGCAATAAATACTTTCACCGAGTAAAGCTTAATTCACAAATAAATATTAATTCGTGTAAAATAGTTACACAATCAATATGTTATTTGGCGTACTGATTAGACCATTTGGATCTATCTTCATATTACGGCGAGGAAATTTTGCTCATCAATAGCCAAGTCGTCGTTTGCCTGCATCTGTCCTCATAGTAATTCAGACAGTAAATTGTCGACTGTCAACCAAAGTCTCTCATATTCCAAGTTTACAAGGGTGGTATTCATTAAGATACATATATCTTTTTGTTTAGCGCTTCAATGTATTCTAATTATGTATGACTGCAGTAAAAATAAATTCCCACACAAAATGGCACTACAGTTTGTAATGTTACAAGATTTGAAAATTGTCCATCGAAGACGTGTGCAAAAATATAATAAAACGAAGCACTACAACGCTAATCAAAATGCACCCAGCAAACTCTTAAAAACATGAATGGTGATTTAGTATTAGACTGAAACAGACAATAGCATCAATTCAAAGACGGTGACGTTGTTTCACCATCTCACATGCGTAGATGTGGGGTTATTTTAGGAGATTTTCCCTTTAGGTCACAGGAAACTGAAATGTCATTAAGGTCAATTTATCCCTTTTAACAGGTAATTGAACCAAGCCAACATGGGCTGAAACATACAAAAGTGAGGGATGTTATGAGTCATCAGTGATAATCCTGTAATCTAGTATATTTCGTAGACCTCAGCTGGATAATTTAACATTACCATTCTGACCAATGTAGCAATAACCGTGCCTTAACTCTCGATTTACAATGTCTTATGACAGTCATGCAAATTTCCTTGCCTTAAGCCTTCTTTGTAAAAACAAAAGAATTTTCTTCGATACATTCATGGCGAATTTTGTTACTCCATAGCGCTCCCTGCCCGTGCCATGCAGCAGTTATAACAATATATTCTTGAAATATATACATTTCGATAGGTCAGTTATCGTTCATCAACTAGAGAACCCTAACTCTACCGCTTAACACATAGTATTATTTTGACACCTCTTGCATTCCAATTTTCCTCCCACAGAACAAGCTAGACCTGTTACTCCCCTCTTAATCTTCCTATTCTCACTGTTTATCTCATAAATACAACTATCCCACGTTTTATTACCTTTTCCAAGGTTCTTTCCAGATAGATGACATAGAAAGGGTTAGACACGATGCTGTGTGGACTTCTGTGTACATGTTCCGTTCACTACGTTACCCTCCATCACAATGGAGGGAAACATAGTGGACGAACACAAATCACCGTACACAGACTGAGGTGGCTGCAAATTTTGTCAGGAACAAAAACTACATGTACAATAAAAGAAGGGCCTTGGCTACTACTCTGGCGTCTACACGTGCGCCAGTCCACTCTGCGTGGCAGGGCTATAATAGGGCTTCGGCGTAGTCATAGCCAATCACTCTTGACTCATACCGGCCGTAGGGTTAATAGCTGACCATTGCACATTGGTTGATACCGTGGTAGAAAACTACTTGAAGTAAATACAGGTGGTAACATCTTTGGTTTTATTTTTCGGTCATGTCACGCGTCCATGGAGGTGCAAAAGTTCTCTTATACCTCCGTGGTCAGTCGCTTGCTACGATCATGGAACCAGGAGCGAAGTTGGTACCTCCACGCTCCATGCTACATGCTCACTGGTTTTCGACTGTCGTTATACACACGGCTTTGCTAGGTCTGCATTGTTTTCCTTCTTTGATGAACGTTAGTTTTGTGTTTGTAGGGAAATTTGTAAAACCAACAAGTTTGTCTTGCTTCTTCCGGAATTGTAGCTGTCTTACAAAGAGTAAATTACTTCACTGCCCACGTGTCGGGGTTATCAATGTGATGTTATAACCATTAATTTTATAGACGTGGTTGGTATAGCCGATTTACCACAAATCACCACGTGTAAATCTGTGTGGGGCAAAGTTGCAATGTGTATCTGAATGACAATCATTAAAAAGTGAAATAGTCTATATCGTGGCTAACCTTTTACAACGTAGCGGTGGTTTCATCACTTATTTCATCGATGTTTTAAAAACATGATTCCACATACAGTAAACAGGGGGTAATTGGACGACGGTAAATAGTCCCTGACACATACAACGCAAGTGAATCAGGGTCACTGATATGCCACCACCTGTGAAACCGGTCAGTATCATACACAATGTTAAATGTTACTCACCAATAACTGAGGTCGATTTTTGTCTGCATAAATCCTTTCATTCCTCCAGGCTGCAGTTGTCTACAACGATCCCATAATCAGGAAGGATTTGTTAAGATAATATCCGGGAAGCTAAACACTTATAGTTTAGTATCGCTTCAATTTATACTTGTTGTATATCGACTAGCATAAAGATTCACTCTTAATAAGAGTCACACAACAGCACATGACCGTCATCAGACATCCGGTGACGTGTGCACTCTTCAAGACATGAATTATTATTCAAATTGTTCATTGCGAAGAAACTGGTCTCAATGGAAAGACCAAGGGTATGTGTTTTCAATAATTATTTATCCTTGCGGCCGTGTTCAAGGACTCGTTCACGCAAGAGTGATATTTTCTTTGATATTTCAAACTAGAACACGAATGGCTGTCATAAAAGACTACTTCTCGGTTCGACAGTTTTTACAGCCACTGGCAGACCTAATCACTGACTTGCAAGCTAACTAACAGATTATGAGAATAGGAGTAGAACAAACCCACAGGGACTGATAAGGAAAGGGATCAGGGCAATGCGTGTAAATAAAATTAATCACTGTCAACAAAATATCAAATTATATAATTTGGTAAGGGTTTCAAGAGGAAAAAAAACAAGGAAAGAGATGATTTTTTAACAATAGCTGCCCTGCCCTTTCCTCTGTTTGCCAAACATATAAAATTCTTGATTTCTTAACACGTTTGGTTTTGAGCTGAAAATAGATATGAACAAGTTGCAAGGACGTATAACTTTAATTCAACATTCTGACAACGTTGTGAGCATAGATTAGTCTTTTCACAGTGCAGCTCCAGTCTCCCTTGAACTTTTCCTTCTTCGATTTATGACATTGAAATAAAAATCACAAAATTCCACTTCCTTACGACTGGATGAGACAATAAGTTTTCTATTCCGTTAGTTGAGGATATATTATATTCGCACTTTCATTCAGCGTGGCTTGAATAAAAGATTATTTTGGAACTAACCATTTCCCTGAAACAAAGTAGGTGGGACAGCGTCAGCGAAGGGGCGAGTGGCTTTGAACATAATTGGCGTCGCAACGTCCCATAGAGTTCCAACAGACTTGAGAAAATAAACTAAAACGTCCGAGAATAGTTACATTTAAAACCTTGAAGTAGGGGGAATTTGAAATAGGGCTCACGACTCACTACTATTAGAAACACTGTAATGCGCATGAGACTTTAGGCTAGGTCGACCAATTTATATCTTTCGAAAGTATCGTGCAAAATGTACACTTTTACACGTTTGCAGTGCAAAATATACATTTTTACACTTTATTGGTAACTCCATATAGAAGTTGGATTTTTCGCTCAAATATTTCAATGAACGTCAGCTTAAGATTTCCCTATATGTTATAGAAAATATTTTCACGATCATAGAGGGCGTATGTGATGTCGGACAGTGCTCTGCGTACTTTTGACCAATTGGACTTGAGTCTGATGATCACCTGATAAGTCCGGTGACGGAAACATCATGCATACCTTGGACTGCACTTGTCAGGGTCAGCTTCTTGTCGGTCATGACAATCACGTCTGTAAGCCTATGTGCTGCCGCACATGTTCTTTTTTGCTCTCGTACGATGAGTTGCAACACAAGATAGTTAATCGCAATCAAGACGATGAAGATGTACAGTTCTGTTCAAGCCGAATTCCCCGAGTACTTTAAGAATTGCATTGACGTTCCACACCAAACTCATTGGACACCCCGAGGCTACACGGCATAGTTTACTCTTGAGTCAAAATGTCGAAGGTCAAAAAAGTATTATTTGAACAACCATCAAAGGCAATGCCGACCGGTAAATATATAATTGTATCACTGATCCGCAGTGCCTAGTTACAAAGTTCAACGCTACTCTGCAAAGCGCTTCAAGTGTTGATTTTTGGAAATGCCCTGCCATGCCATGGCATGACTTCTCTCTCCACCACGCTTGAGGGCGAACACGTCATTTCCGTCGTTTTCTCTGTTAAAAGTCATTATTAATATCATTGATCTATAAACTATAGTGAGTATTCAAAAGTAATGTTGAACACGCACCGTAGTTCATGGACGAATGGATTGTTATTTAATCGCATGCACATTTCTGTTTTCAGCATTTCTTTAACCACCAATCCAGTGGAGAATATAAAAATATTAATACTTGTCCGAATGGCATAAATAGTCGAGGTGATAACAATATTCTTTCTGGTTGGCTATTCAAAATTCAACACCTCCCCTTCTCTCTCTCTCTCTCTCTCTCTCTCTCTCTCTCTCTCTCTCTCTGAGCCTTGACTATGTGCACATATTTAAATAAAAACAAAACATCTATACAATCTCAGATGTATAATTAAAAACTTAATGTTCTTTTTTAATCAAGTTAATAATGTTTATATTTTAATACATAGACAGGATTTCTTCTGAACCTAATCGATACAAGGATTATAAGGCTTATACCTTTCGGTGTCAAAACGCCCCTGTTGCATTCTTCGTAAACAATATCATCTTTAATAGGCAACTAATCAGCAGACTTTACCTATCAACACAGACACGCTCATACGGCACTCTGGGTCGCCACAAGTGAAAATGACTTCCTAGGGCCGTTTCCTGGCTGGGAGTATTTTAGAAACACAAAATGTTGTGATTCTGCCATCGGCGAGCTTTAAAAGCCAGGTTTTCTGTTTAAACTAAGTTTAACTAAAACATATGATGTCTCGAGTACGGAGTCGTTCGTCAAACTCCACAATAAGAACCAGTGTCAATGTTGAATGACGTCATCCATAGTACTGTCATAAACACCTGTCAATGTTTTTTTTTCATTTTGTATTACAATTAAACTAAACTAATCGAAAATATATGCATCAAATCATCCACAGAGTTACAAGATTGAAATTCGCATGGTTCATTACGGCGTCTTCCAGAAGTCGTCCATCATCGTTGTCTGAAAAACATTACAACACTAATGAAGGAGCGTCTCCAAAGTAAACTATTTTTGAATGCCAAAACGTGTCATACTATCAAATATTCCAGTAAATTAGCTTAAACGTAAAACAGCTCAAAACTTATGTAGAACGTTTCCTTTACCTAACTTCCCTTATTCCAAAGTTCAATATGAGAGCATCGCGTCATTCTAGTTAAATGACAAGCAGTTTTGGTTTCCATGAGACAACAATTTTGCAGTCAAAATACTTATTTTTATTTATCGCCAATTATTTCTTACAAAATAAATTCACCACTGAAGTGAAATATCAATTGTTAGCGCGATGCACGTTGGTCTCAAAAGTTTGCATGGTGTACAAACAAACACTATTTTGACTACTTATCTGGCATGACTTTACATGCACCGTTCTACAATGATGAACGGGCGCGTTCCCCTCCGTATGACTGTTGAACTTTTGACCGCTAATACGCATTAGATTATATAACTGACAAACAAGAATACAGAATAATCAAAATTATAATCGCCGATACATGGCTGAGTCTTACCTTAAGAATTATTGTTGAAATTGTGAAAATGTCGACGTCAAAATCAGCACAGCTGTAAACAAGCTTACGTTCGTCACAGTTGCTCCGCCATCTAATTTACAGATAAAACAAAAGAAATTTATAACATGCATAATTAGGATGCTGGAGAAAACAAATTCTTACAATTTCTTGCTTTTCATGATTTTAAGTCAATTCTGTTATGTGTATGTTTATGGCAAGTGGTGAACATACAAACATACATACATACATACATACATACATACATACATACATACATACATACAACAAAATAAACCAGTCTCAGTATTGATATCACATAAAATACATTCATCGAGCTGGTAATCCGATACGATTAACACAAAAAAGGTTAAAAATAGCGCGCGGCGCGGCGTAGCTGATAGTTTTGACATTTTAGTAATATATAAGCAATGTCCCGGTACGATTTAACCCTTACCTTTCGCCAAAAAAGACCACTTGTCATTTGTTTCGAAATTTGAAATCAAAGAAAGCTAAATTTGATCTTTGAACCTGAGTTGCAACGTTCACTCCACTTCCGTCACATCCTTACAGAATCCGAACATCAGTCATGATTGCCGGTTTTGAAAATAAACAAACTTGCTTAATCGGCTGATTTACATCCTTTTTTGGAAGATCACCCTCCATACCGTGTGTAGACCTGATATATTTTATATGTACCTCGCTGAGGTATACAGTTAAGCTACACTTACTTGCACATTCAATTTTATCACTGACATCAGTGCAGTCTGTTACAGGACCTGGTTCTGCCTTCAGACACGCCCACTTGTAGGCACTGCAGTCTTCTGCTGACTCGATTTTCACAGCAGATGTCATACCAGTGGTCAGTCCTTTATCAGCGGTGCCATCAGCACTGGCTGGAACAGTAGTTGGAGCACCAGTGACGTTAATGGCGTCAGACACGTTGGCCCCTGTGGCAGACAGGTCTACGTTGTCCGAAAGATATAACTTGTAAGACGTCAGGGTCACCTCTGTAGTTTCGACATTCAGTAATGCAGCACTGAAGGTTAGTGTGGTCTCTGTATCTGTATTCAGCTTATAGGTTGATGGTCCCGTTATTGAAAATGAACCAGTTTTGAAAGCTAGGGCTGGAGAGAGAACAAAACGAATGTTTCCATGACATTGTAATGTGAGCTCATTAATTACGTTATGTCTATATCAAATCTTTCATTCTCCAGTATAGCGTCACAATCAATCATCCTTACATATACTTACAACAACTTTATCTATAAAAATAATCAAGCAACTTTTACATATCAAGATAATTATGGAATCTTTGAAACAGAGTCCCTGGACAGCAACACTTACTTGAAGCACAGTCTGTTTTGCCAGTTACATCAAAACAACCTGTCGCAGAAGTGGAATCATATTCAACTTTCAGGCAGAGTTTGTTGTAGGCACTGCAGTCCTCTGCTGACTCGATTTTGACAGCAGATGTCATACCGGTGGTGAGTCCTTTACCAGCAGTACCGTCAGAACTGGCCGGAACAGTGGTTGGAGCACCAGTGACGTCAATGGCGGCAGACTTTTTGGTTGCACCATCAGACAAGTCTTCATTGTCGGACAGATACAACTTGTAGGATGTTATTGTGGTCTCCGTTGCGTCAGCGTTGAACAGGCCGGCACTGAATGTGAGAGTGGTCGCTTGAACTCGGTTCAGCGTGTAAGTTGTCGGTGCTGTCACTGCAATGGTGTCTACTTTGAAAGCTAATGCTGAAATTGAACACAAATTTCCGATCTTTTAATTCCATTGGATAATGCACCTAGCATGACAAAAAGACGACTTTGTATAGACATATTTGTGTGTTGATATTTTTATACAATATCCAACCTCAAATACTCTGTTTAGATTATTGTTTCTTTTGCTTTTGACTCATTTCAATCCAGGTTGTATAAAACCCCTGACACAAAGCAATTATGCTTTTATATGATATGGACAATGAACGGCAACAGTTCAGAATTGTTATTTAAGCACCATAAAGTTCACAAAGCGTTATACAAATAATGGTGAACAGAAGCAATCAATAAAACGTAGCCGATCGAAATCTTATAAAGTCACCTCACAATATCAAATGCCTCGTGGTCGTTGATATCCGATACTGAAAGGATCTGTACTTCACATTTGAGATATAAAACCATAAAGTTTGACTATAAATTAAAAAAAATGTAATGCTATAAATTGTTTTCATATGGCTTAAACGCTGCATAAATACGTTGGGATTCAAGAGAAGCTTAACCTACCATCACAGTTCATTGTAGCACTTTTACATTCAGTGCCATCGTCGGGTATCACCCGAAGGCAGATTTTGGTGTAAGAACTACAGTCAGTCCCATCAGCAATTTTCACAGCAGCGGTCATACCAGTCGTCAAACCATTACCGGCACTTCCGTCAGCATCACCATCTACTGTGGTTGGAGCACCGGTGATATCTATTGCAGTAGACACTATAGCTCCCGCTGCTGTAACATCACTATTGTCTGACAGGTATAGTTTAACTGATGTAAGCGTCACAGCTGTGCTATCGTCGTTCTCCAAACCAACGTCGAATGTTAGCGCCGTATCTGTGTTCCGGTTGAAGGTCAGTGAGCCACTAGGACTAGTGATTTCAAAGCTATCACCTTTGATATCGATTTCTGAAGAAAAGAAGAGGGAAAAATTAAATCTTCGCATCACTTAAAGATACACAATCCACTGTAGCAAATATTTGAAAGGCAGTTTACATTCATATACACATTACCTCCAGAAAAAAGGCCGATTGTACGAGCCCCTTCAAAGGTATATGTAATAAACTACAAATGAAGAAGATAAGTGCGGCAAATAGTCATTTTTGTGACATAGTCACAGACATTCAGCCACTGAAATTCACAAAGTCAAGTCGCGCTCATATTCACAATGAACTGCCATTGTTTGGTTCATCGGAAATGCGAGCTACACGCACCGATCCGTAAGTTTTTAAAATTATTATCTCATATTGCCGCCTATGATTAATTTCTTTCAACACAGCTTACTTTCTGTCTGATTAAAACAACACCATTCCAAAAAAAATATATCTTAATTGGTTCGTTATATTTGGCAACTATATGCCTATTGCAAATATAATGAGAAGCTGACAGCTATATATCATTTAAGTGTCTGCTAAAAGTTTAAAGTAAATCACTCTTCTGTAATGTTTACAAGCTGATAGAAGTAACACAAAAACTTACCTCCTCCATCGACGGCACATACAAAGGCGAGAAAAAGAAAACAAACCACCAGTGTCTTCATGACTTTGTTCGGCTAGTTTCTGAATCTGAAAAAAAAACATAAACAAGGCTTGTTTAATGTTCTTAAAAAACTATCCACTGTTGATTGACCAATCAGAGTGCTCAATTCAGGGTGTTTTATTTACACGTAAAGCCCTGGTCACCAAATTCCAGAACAAATGACAGCGCCGTAGTAAAGTACTGTCCAATCAAAAGTGAACATGTCATATTCTGTAGACATCTGGTACGTTTTAATATTCAAATTTGGTAATACAGCGGAAACCAGCTGCAACACAAAATCTGCTGTGCCCTAGGGCATTTATATAATGTGCCCTGGGGCATTTATAGGATGTTCCATTACATTGGAAGGCTATTTCACAAATAAAAGTTTTAATTCATATCCTAAACATGTTACATTGACAAAGGGGACGGTTGACGTAAATACATTGAAAACGAAAATATATCAGTTAGGGGCGATAGTTTTTAAGTCGGATAAAACCCTCATACTCGGGCTCTTCTGGTATATAAAGTCCAACCCTACGATAAAATGTCTCGGCCTGCGGCTCGACATTTTATCGTTGGGTTGGACTTTATATACCAGAAGAGCCCTCGTACTCGGGCTTTATCCTATACATTAAGGATAGAGGGGCAAAAATCAAGTCAGTGACCTAAAACATTTGACAACCAATAACAGAACATGGTATTAGCTGTTATCGCATCTCCATGCCCACTGTGCTCAATCTTGGTGACAATTAAATGTAAAATATCAGCAGTGATATTTAATGGTAAACTCGGGGTCACGTTTAACGTCATCAGTTTTGATTACTCGAGCTAAATTTTCATCATAGAAGTAAACAAAGTAAACAGTCGGATATCGGTTGCTTGACACGGTATTAGAATGTTGATTCCTATAATTGTGTCCTAATGAAATCCAATACTGTTGTTGTAATTTTTTGACAAGCTTAAGGAAACAATTAGGGTGGCATCGCCTGATCTAACTTCGAAAGGGTATCGGCATCGCGTGAAAGAGTGACGCGAGCGTGATGTCAGTTGACATGACGACTCAATGCACAGTCACTCCAAATGCTCAATGTAAATAACCTCCGATCTGGCGCGATGGAAATCGATACGTAGCCGATGAGTTTTGCATGGAGCAATATTATAGCAACGTATTGAATTATAAGTCCTTCTTCCCATGCCATTTGTCGACACAAACACAAAAAGCTGAGAATATTATTTTGGCATAAAGATTTGACATTGTCTGATACTGTTGTTAAACCAACTCTACCGCACGCGTGTACTGTCAAATTTTCTGCTACCTTACTTTTACAATCTCTACAAAAGTTTTCTTTTTATTTTATTTTTTTAAACTCTCTAGCTTCAAGTTAAGACATCTTGAAATGACGAATAAGATAGCAATAGTAAAGGGATTCCAACGGAAGCCTTCAATCCTTTATCGTTATTAACGGTATTTACAAAGGATGAGGTTGTTAATAACACTTAGGGTCTGTAGATCGTAAATTAAGATAAGACGTGGCAGACTTAAGATATTCAATACAATTCACACTCAATTTGGGGGGAAAATCTTTGCATAGTAAAGTGGGATTAAAATGTGATTTCATAAAAAATCAATATGACGGAAATTGTAAGGAATAGGCACTATAGAGTTGATGATCAAATGCCTATATGAGCTGATTGATATCCCCGAAGATAAGGGTTGCTATGGAAAGTATTCTTATATTATAAATACACTGTGAGACATTCTGTACACACAAACGTTTCACCTCCAAATCTAGGAGACAAAACTAATCATGACAGAATGTATGTAGCAACAAATACATTAGTTTAATGGCGGAAAGATAATCAAAACGAATGCAGAAATTGTAAGCGGCGAATCTCGTTGTCGTTCGGTTCCTCCTTTAGCAAAAAAAAACAAACAAACAAACAAACAAAAAAAAACACAAAAAAACAAAACATTTTTGCCCCTAATTACGCCCCTAAGAGTCACTCTCTCTCTCTCTCTCTCTCTCTCTCTCTCTCTCTCTCTCTCTCTCTCTCTCTCTCTCTCTCTCTCTCTCTCTCTCTCATATATGAGTACTAAAACTATACTATTGCTTAATATTGAGGTAAGCTTAGAGTTTTAAGGGTCTGCACCACGGAGTACTATATAAAGATTGAAATCGTCACAAATCCGTCAATAACCTTCCTGCTTGAAAGCTTTTGATAAATTATGGTTTTGCTGGCGACATAAATATCCTCAAAGCGTGCACCATTTCTGATATTGACTCATTCACAGTCATCTTGAACAGGAAATTCACCATGGACTTAAGTACGTGCTTTAATTCCAATTCTCTCAAACCCAACATTTCGAAATATCAATACATGCTCTTTTTTATTAAGCAAGAACTCAAGATAGTACCAAATGACATAAAGAAATCTATCCAATCAAAGTAATACAATCAAAGAATCTCCTGCTACAACCTGTTTAGGTTTAAGACTTGACCAAGAACTCAGCGGTCTCCAACTTTGTTGCATACCTCCACCTAGCATGTGACAATCCAAGTAAAAAAAGTTCGCAATAATGTTATGATCTCAGTTACAGTTTTCACACTTTGAGACTACCGTGACTCTGTCTTTTCAAAGTGTAATATCACTCTTAAACGCAATTTCCGACGTATAATTAATTGTGCAGTTTGCATTCAGAGTGGGGTCAAAAAGTAAGACCATGTTTAACAGAAATTCCCCCAAGTGGCCAACAGTCGCTCATTCAAATATCGTCCATGCAACATTGCCAATATTATACCAGTAATTTAAATTACCTTACTGTGCCTGTTTATTCTTTTCTAAACAATTTTTAGCCATGTCCGTGTCGACTTCCGACTTGTTTTTATTGAATATTTGGATGCTCACCAACTTTTGATGCTTTTCCTTTTTGATGCACAGTGCAGTTTCATATTTATTTATCTACTGGTCTTTTATTGAGTTATTTTTTTTATTTTTATTCTGTATTTGCATGTATTTTATTCAATGCATGGAAATCCATTTATGGATGCATTGACTTTGAGTGATAAAGTCAAAAAAATTACAGTCCCCCTTCCCCGACAAAACGTTATTTCAGGGCGCCTCTTTTTATAGAGCGTGTTCTTAATAATGTCTCGACTTTTTGTTTTCTTCAGCAGAATAAGCTATTTTGAAAACGCGTCGGTTTTCGAAGACAATGAGATATGTGAATGTTAGGTAAATTGAAAGCTGACCAATGCTGTCTATACATGTTGAAAACGAATTGAAACCATTAAAATATTGTAAACTTCTTTTGATACTCGTTTGACTGTTCAGAGCTTACATCACTATTCGACATACACCGTTGATGTTACTCTTATACAAACCGCAATTTGACAGTTGTCAAAAAAATCGGACTCTCAATCTTTTATTGACAATTTGTTTATGATATACCATTTTAGGGCTCATTTTAAAGCTTTTCCTGTACGAAAAATCTGACCATGTTAGTTTTATTGAAAATCGAAAATTTCATTTTCTCTTCATCAGAGTTAGCACATGGATTAGTGTCATTTCGAATATCAAATATCAGTAAATCTGGGTAATCTGCTTCTCTCACACCAAAATTTGCACGGTAATACCCATTTTAATCTTGATTTTGAAATAGCTTGGTTGAAAGTTTCCTTGAGGAAAATACGATGCTTCAATTGGGCTTCGAACCAAATACATACGGCATCCAGTCACCTAGCGGACAAGCAAAAGACGGGACCGCTTTGCAAAATCTCCACTCTCAAAAAGAGTGGTTCAACCGAGCCAAGTTGTTACATTTTTCTGAATGCGACTTCTCCACACTTTGCCATAGTCAACTATCACACATCGCACACAAAATTACTGAAGCATTAAATACATACATCGCTTAAACTTGGCGAAAGGCAGCCTCGGGGACAATTCTATCGACCAGCAGAGCTATCAACCCGGGGTAGAGAATACGATGTCCCCAATAGGGGTTCGAGGCTACAACCTACGGCATCCAGTCAACTAGTGGAGAATCAACAGACAAAACCGCTCGGCCAAAAAGTTAAAGTTCAGTCTTTCATTTTTGAGGCGCATACTACCGTAAATTAGAAGTCTTGGTGTTCTCTTTGCCGTACAAGTTCGTAAAACTTGACAATAATAAGTAAGAAAGTAAAAAAATAACTGATATCAATGAATCAAAGAATTAACAAAAAAAATGGTAGGTCTTACCTGTATCACACAAGCCTGCAGAGTTATAGTTCAAATCGGCAACTGATTCGAACACTGGCTATAACCACTCTTTTTAACTATTCGGTAAGTCATAAATGAATGACGTGTATATTTTGTTAAGATTTGATTGGTTGTACAGACTCTCACGTGTACCATTGGAGGCGTTAGCAAAGTTGAAACAGCCAATAATTCAGTGACTAATTTAACAATGAGCTAAATCTGCTGTGATTTATTGCCTGTCAAAATGTGTTTGTGCTTTTCAAATTGTATTCATTGCCCTGGAAACAACAAAATACGTCGGTTGACAACATATGAGGTGGTAGAAACCAGCGCGATTGTAAACGTTTAGAGTATGTAGACCAAATAAAAAATTGGAAGAGAAACGAGGAAGATCAAAAACATGCAAATAACACCAAAATACGAGCACATTTTTTGTCGGTCGGAATATCAAAATGGAAATCGATAATTTAGTGTCCATACAATGCACCTCAAGTTGAGTTTTTTAGAATTCTTAAGGAGAGAAAGAAACGGGGAGGTATGATTATTAAACAGTTTTGGGGAGGAAACAAAACGTATTTTCAGAGCGCCTACGTTTTTCAAATGTTTTGTGAAATCGGAATCGCAATCGTTTGCAAATAGATCATCATATTGGAAAACCACTTTATTACTGAAAAACGTGCCTATTGCATGGTACAGCTTTATACATTTTAATAGAATAAATTGGAGTTAACAAAAAATCCAATATGGCAGCCAAACCATGTGACCAAACGACATGTTTTTCGCCAACTTTATATACTCACACTTTTGATGATATTTGAAACATGTCAATTCAAATGGTGTGCTGATTCTGGAGTTTAAGATATTTCTACATTTAACCCCTTGATTACCTTGAACGCCGGATATATCTGGCGCAATATTGAATTACCATATACCTTGAGTGCCGGGAATATCCGGGAATAGGCGTATTTGCTTCGTTTTTGTCCCTAAAAATCCCGTAATGTCGGCGTTGGATGTTTTTGAAAATTCAATATTGCAGACAGGGTCACGTGACCGCTCGCAATTTTATTTGCAGAGTTAAAAATACCCGGAGAAATGCTTGCTACACACTAAATTCCAAAATGACCTGACCCCTAGGTCACCAGGAGAAGCAACTTTGATGTTTTCATAGAATCCCGTATTGCCACCAGATAATAATGTGGTTGATTTAAAGAGTTTTTGAGTGCCGAATCCCTCAAACGGAATTTTAAAAGCGTACATAATGCATACGTAGTTGAAAACTGGCAATTCATCAGAGATTTCAAATACGGCATTCCAAAATATTGCTATGTAAATTGCGATCACACATATTTTTTAATTCCTCAATTACTTCCTCGAGCACTTGATTTAGGGCTCTAATATTTGTTTAATTACGAATATTAAAAAATATTTAAAATCCTACAATTAACAATATTATTCTTTTGCAAAAATCGCATCAGCTATCGACAGTTGTTTTCTAAGTTAAATACACCCTATTTTGTCGTTGTTAATAAAACATATGTCATACCATTCTTACTGTCTACAATTTTTTATAGTATGTAACCAGAGAAAGACGGATTACTATAATCCACAAAGTAGAAAATTTGATGTGTCTTATATTTCCTTTCCTCATTTTCAAGTCAGCCATGTGTTCCTCGCTATCAGAGCTACCAGTACGGCCACCGTACCCATTAACAGGTGAATGTTTCTGTAACCTTTATTGAACGTTTTTTAGTTTATTAGTTAATTTTTATAACTCAGGATGACAATGAATTTCATTTTGAGAAATGATCCTAACTCTGAAACGCAAATCAAAATGTAAAGAAAATATAAATTTTAAATCGTTAGTGAAATAGCAGTTCATTTACTTATGAAACGAATAATAAAATCACATTGGAAATGCAACTTAATGTTAAAATAAAAATGACAGATAGAAGATTCGTCAATTCTACAAATTTGAGTAACTATTAACAGTGATTTCATAAGCTCCACGATTTCCGTTCGACACCAGCGCTAAGGTTGAAGATTTGTTTTATGTCGTCTGTCCAATTTCAACTGCTCCAGTTGTATACGTGTACTAGATAACCAGATAATGTCATCAACATTGCTGTAGGCAGGAGTCAATGAGTTGAAAATGATGTATGAGACGAGGAATGTTTACTACACAGAGTAGCAGCTTTAATTTAAACTGAATATATCGCCTACACAGCTACGTAGCTACATACTAATATCATGTCATCGGTGAAATTCTCGTACGTTCAATATTTAATAGCTTAATAGACAACTCACTTTCTTTCAAGCAGCGATCAACAAGTAGTGATGTGTTGAACTGTAAGGACACGGTTGCCAAGACTTCACTTCAACAAATTCAATGTGCACCAACTGTAATGTCACTTGAAGTAATTTATCACTGTACAATAAATGAACAAGGCGTTTGGGGTCATTGTCTATTGGAATAGTCGGCAGAAGCGCTTTTCAGCTTTTTTGTTTTAACATGTTTTCACATGTTTAGCATGTTTAGACAAATATCTCACTCAGAAAACTTTCTCGAGGAACATCACGAAATGCTTCTGTACACTCTGCGTGCTTGTTGTGCAATACACAAACTACTGTAAATCTGCTTTGAGATTTTCTAGTTAAACTTGTAAGGATGTGCATATTTGCTAAATATCAACAAATGGAAAAATGAAAACACAGAATTCATCACTTGCAGTAGTGTCACGTGCATTTATTTTTATTTACTAATACGCTTTCTGAACATGTGAATAGGCAATGTTGTAGAAAACTTTGATTTAGCAGTATTTTGTTTTAACGTTGTCAGATTTTCATTTTAATCAATAGGTGTCTATTGGCCACTCCAATCCTTAACAAATTCAAACCTTTAAGGCGCCTAATTCTAGAGCGAGGTCGGGTTTGTAACAATATAACGTATCCTTATTTAGGATCTCGAAGAAGATTATTGATAAGCAATATTCGCCCTGGGAGTGTACTTTTCGAGCATGTAAAACTTTTCTGACGGGCATCTCAAACTTTATCAGCTAACCGCATTAAACTTGTTAAATGAACCTTAAAAAGAGATGAGCCTAGTCTCGCCTAAAATGTGGTGAGAGTATGGTGAGAGTGATATATAGGTACATGATGCTTACTCGTGCGAATAGTATCGAAAAGGCACAGAATTTATGTTGTTTATGTCACCAAACAGTCGGTAGCCTTGGCTACCACTCGGTTAAAGTTGAGGGTACTGCCGTAACCATAAACAACTATTGCAAAGTCACCTTACACACTACATCACTAATAGTGTAACCTGGAAAATTATAGCTACGTATTGCAGTACAGGGCGGGGAGACATGTGTCGTGACCTAATTAAGTGATTTTACTTGAATTTGACTCTAATGGTCACCTTTCTACTAGGCTATATGACGAGGGAGATGATTTCAACTTTAGTATAATCAATTTTCCACACCTCATCAGTACTATTCCACTCTTACCTGCTTATGGGGTATACATTTCGCAGCTTATTCGATATGCAAGAGCATGCGGTTCATATGATGATTTTGTAGAGAGACATGGCCATCTCCCTTACAAACTGTTAAATAAAGGTTACACCAGAGCAAGACTTGTCTCAACATTCAACGATTTTTTGGCAGGTATCGCAAGCTGATAGATAAATACCATATCTCTCTTCGACAAATGATCACTGATGGCATCGGTGACATAGGGCCTTAGTTAGTGACCACTACCTATGTGACTTGCGGATTGATGTATGGCGGGTGCCACATGTGGGGCACGATGCGCTTACTATTTTCGAAACACCTGACATCACCTCTTGGTCTTTTGGCCAGAGGTCCATATATCTTTCTTTCATGAATTTGACTTTGTTTGTGTACCGTCTGTTTACTGTCTGTTCTGTGCTGTTTTGTGTCTATGTTTACAACTATTGTCTTACAAATTCTGACCTAGTCTTATTGGATGATGGATTGGTATAATTGCGATTATTTTATATACGCGAATTAGTTTCACAAGTTTTAGAACGCGTCTGTTCTTTCTTAACAATATTAATTGAGTAGTGGTTACGAACATCAAAATATGTTTCATCAGTTTAGAGAGATCAGCACATGATTACATTTTGCCAACAACTGGTCTTTGGTATAGCGTAACATGAATAAAAGTCGTCACAAAAAGATAATTCCCGGTAGTGTTACGTTGAACAACTTCAGTTTTTGATGTTTCACGTCACAAGCAAAATATGTCAAGGAGTTTAAATGCAGTGATATTTCCTCCATTCTCGTTGAAATTAATACGATGATCAATATTTTTTCTGCTTGGATTCGCAACACGTACTTTTCCCTTCATTTTTCGAATTTATTTCATTGGCGACAAATTATTCGTATGGTTAATCGAGTTAAAGAAATACGAATGTTCGGAGAAAGAAAAAGAGGCAAGGGGACTACACAAAATATAAACAGTCAATCAGAGGGATGGAGCACAGACAGACAGACAGACAGACTGGTACACAACAAAAACACACTGAGAGAAGAAAAACAGAAATGAAGAAATAGTATACATCATTGAAAAGTAGACTAATGTCGACATAAGGGCAAGGTATGTTTAATTTAAAGGAAGATAACCTAGTGTGTCTTGATGATTGACTGACATAGACTACGAGCCATGGTTCTGAGTGTTTCGTACAGTGGCAAGTCAGGTCCATCAATATTGTTCCTGAATAAACCCAAGTATTCGTCTTAGCCTTGTATAGCACCTTCTATTTTTACATCTTACATCTTATTTTTACAGCTTACATCTTTAAAACTGTAATCTGTTAGAAAACCAAAGCATGGCAGAGTCTTTCCCTAAACTATGACAATATAACACATTGAGGCTACCGAGAATTACTGTACCATTGAACAGAGTTAAAAATTGCCTGAAACATCTTGTCAGGGCATCAGAGCATGTTGCTGAAAAAAATCAAATTGTAATTTTCAATTTAGCTGCTTGCCATGCTAAAAGGTGAAGCACACTAAGTTTTCAATCTTAGGTCAATCTTAGGTCAAGAAATTAATGTAAATATCGAGTGAACATTCTCAAAAAAGTTATGTTGAGTAAAATAGGCTGTGTTATGTTCAGCGCTATCTTAAAGTATTTAATCACTTTGAGTAACGGGGCTGTTCCCATTAATAGGCAATTTCGATACTATGAGATGAAGCGTCTTATCTGTTTATCTGCATCCTTTTTCTATGGTTTAATCACCTGTATGTAAACATTTTCAAACTTAGCAATTAGTTGTATGATTCTATGTGAAAAGCAAGAAAGAAGAAAGGCTTATAGTCAGTTTATCAGAGAAAAATTCAAGATGATAAATATATGTCTACATTGCGTGTTACAGGCTTCATTTAACCGCAATCTTTGCTTCGTTTTTGGCCATTACTGTCATTTGTCGGAACGTACAAATAGAAAAAGTGTAGCTAATTCCATTAGAGTAATATTAATGATAATCGTAATAATTTTATCAAGACTCGAGGAAAATATATTTTTATGTGAACCCCTTGATTTATTTTAATTATAACATGAAGGCTCAAAAAAGTGCATTGTTTATATGTTGATCAGAGACAGACAGACAGACAGACAGACAGGCAGGCAGGCAGACAGACAGAGAAAAAGACAAACGGAGACAGAAACACAAACAGACATACAGAATGACCGGAATATCACAGCTTGCTTTTAAATATGGTCACTAAGGATCAACAATGTTTTCATTCTAGCTCTGAGTAAACGTGGCCGGTGTTTGTTGATATGCATCTTCGAAGAGCGGAGGGATAATGTCGTGTTTCCCCTTAATGTGGTATTTTTAAGATTGTTTTTTTAAGTGAACACTTGTTTTCAAAAGTAGTAGATCCTTGCATGTTTCTATTGGGAAAGAAATAAAAAGAAATGTGACCAGGATGACATATGTCGGTCTTCTTTGTGTTTCACATGGTGCATGTTGCCGCAATATTGTCTTTTGACCACCGAACCACGGTCGTCTCTTTGTAACTTAGCGTAAAGTCAATGATAGAAAGTGATTAAACAAGCCCTCACTTTTCAGTTTATTTCGTAAAGATGTGCATTTTTGTTGAAATTCAACGAATGGAAAACTGTTAACAGAGAATACCTCACTCGCACGATTAAAACATTTCGCCATATTGCAGGACAATGCTGTGAAACATTTGGAACTAACAGTTTTATATTTAGGGCGATACCGAAGGAATCAGAGCAATTGTAAACCAATTTAGCTGATCTTTGGCAGAATCATTGATGTCGTTCATGAAAATATAGATGAGCATGCGTTACTAAAAATTCCGGAAAGTTTGTGAGATATCGCCGTAAAACCCTTCAAAATTTTACGAAATGACACAGTAGATATTTTCCTGTTCAAAAATCGTTTTTCCTTGAATATATAACCTAATCCATGCTAGGGGCTCTAAACAGGTATCTCGTGTGGTACATTCTGAAATTTTGGAAAATTTTGTACAAATTTGTAGGAGATGAAACGTTTTAAAGTAGAACTGAGGTAATTTGTATATGTGTTACGTCAATGACCAATCGCGCAACAAACCTGCGTCTTTTGGAATCATATGGCTCTGTAAATCTTTATTTTGCAAAGAACACCATGAAAAACATTGCATTTTGATTGATTTTGGAAATTACTATTGGCAACCATTGCTTAGTAATTTGAATCCTTCGGTGTCGCTTTAATAGTTTTCAGATTTTCAGACTTTTATGAAATTTCTTTAACAGATTCAAATCTTTCAGGCAACATTTTCTTGAGTGATCTGAGATGTGTGACAATATAACTTATAGTTCTTTAGGATCTCACAGGAGGTTATTGATGATCGATTTTGAATCTAAAACTTGCATTGATCTTCGTTTTCGAGCACAGCCACCTCGCCAAGGTACATGATGCGCTCAGCTGCGCTTATAAACTTACGCAAAGCCCACTTATCTCTCTCTATGCAAGGGAAGCGCTCGTTTCTACCGCCATTATAAATATCGTCCCACTAGTGAACACTCGTGCAAACGCCAGCCTTGTAAAAGAGTTCAATTTTCAAAATCGGCTGTTGTCTGCGTAGAAACTGCGCACCACAAATCCGAGGCGCTGCCTGCGGGTTTTTTTTATGCCCTGCTACGCATTAAAATTAATGAAGCATAATATTGACCAGAACGGACTTATGTTTGTTTGTTTACCCTGAGAGTTTCCATACCAACAGGTGTTGCACGCGGGTCATCGCTACAATGTAAATTTATCGTCATGTAGATATCACAATAGCATACAGCCTACAAAGTGGATGATACTCAGCCGAAGTGTTGTTGTTCCACTGATTTTTGCAGAGACTTTATTATGGAACGAGTAGCCTTAATTTAGTTATGTGGAAATGCAACAAAAACATTATAAAATGATATTCATGAGATATACAACTCTTAAAGTCTACTCTATGGAGTTGATGAATTAGATTCCTACTGAGAATTGCCGATGTTACCTAGAAAAACCTTGACAGTTAATCATAAACATTTTCTATGCTTTCTTTCTCACTATTGTCCGGAATGGTTGTTCTCTTCGTCTCGCAAGATACAGACATTAATGGTCAAGACATCTATCTCACTGGGGTGGACATTCTTTGATATAAATATTCCTTACGTTTATCTGTGCATTGGAAACTTTAAGAGTCAGCATATTCTTAAAGGTCGCTTTGTTAAAGACCAGCAATAGAACGGTAAATTTGTAAGAAGCGATTATTTGTGAACGATATCTCTGACTACCTGCATTGCTGTAAAGAATGGTCTGTTCCACCAGAGCTGATTAATACTTGGAGGTAGAAGAATATATATATATATATATATATATATATATATATATATATATATATATATATATATATATATATATATATATATAGGCCTATATATATATAATCGAAATATTTGAAATTTCATACTACAATTTACATAACAATACATTTAATCGTATATTCGTAGAGCAACGAACTTAGGGTGTAAAGCAAATGGTAAATGCGAATTTTGCCAACAGTTCATTGATTAGCAGGATATCGACAAAGAAATACCATATATTTAATCAAGATATGAAGAAAACGCTGAGTCAGTATTACGTATTGCCACGCGCTTACAAAAACACAGCTATCATGACTTTATACGTAAATGGATGAGGAATAGGCATCAAGCAAAACAAATCCTGAGACCAAAAGATGATTAATTTAATTTGACGTTGTTCTTTTCGAAATGCAAAGACGTTTAGGAACGCTGTCGTTTGCAATATGACATTAAACTGGTCGGATAATCATTTCCATTCAAGGTAATACATAACCAAGTCCATGGGACATTTGAGATCTACAAAGTTAAGTAGGACCATCCTGAACCAATGATAGTTAGTGTCGGTACCAGTGTCTGGAATGGGTAATCGTACCCTGCAAGAATGCTACATCCGTCAGGATTGGTCTCAAAGTTGTGTAAATATTATATGAAATGATACAGTATATAAATCACTGTAATAAGTCAAAGCCGGAAATGCTGTCGCTAATTATTTGAGTGACCGAGGTTTCATATTTGGCCACAATATTGTCATATCGACCGTAGAACTTTTTTGACAGTCCTCACGAGACTTTTGGATTTTTTATTCTTGTCTTACTAGTTTTGATACCAATAAGCTGCGTCTCATTTGAAAAACAGGAGGCACATGTCGATGACTGCAATGTAAAACAGACTCTGACGGAAATGATAAACGTGTCTCAACGTTTCTCAGCTTCATTCCGGCTTTTACTGGGGAATAATCCACGCTGTCTCTCGCAAAGAGTATTCGTACGCTGTCAATTCCTTATCAGATACCGGATGTACCACACGACCGTAATACTAGACTGTAATTAAAGGCGAACATGCCTGAAGAATGGAGATTAATGACTTTATTTTCAGCACGGAAACTCAGCCCGAGTTACAACTTAAGCTCTTTCATAATCGTCTCCCCCTGATTGAATGGTATTTGTCAGTTACCACGATTTTATTTTTACTCCGTAATCTACCTTTACTCTAACAGTGATATACATTGTATTCTACTGACACGCCATCTCGTGATACAGCGAATTGCTGACTCTTTATGATATGTAGACTCTGAACACTAATATTCATTGTCGACACATTTATTACGACCTTGATTGTCACGTTGAAATATCATGCGGCAGCGAATTTGTCAACAGCCTATTAACAGTTTGTCATGCTTTTGTTTTTAATTGAATGTTTCATCAAGTAAATAATATTTATATTAGATAAATCTGAGTTTTATACTAGAAGAAAGTGATTTCAAGGCAAAGGTAGACACTCGGGCCAAAATGTGAGGTACTTTTCTTCTAGCATAGTGTTACACTGGGAACCAAACTTTCCTACTTTGAAAATGCCAACTCGCCGTCTCTGTAACCTCAAATTTTCGGGGTTATTTAGCTGGTCAGAAAATGTGAATCACGTTGACTTCGATAATACCAATATCGAAGTACTCAAACAGCATTGGCATGCAAGCTAGCGTGTGGAAACAGCGACTACTGATACCTCCCCTCTTGAAGTTTAGATCAATTTTCTGCCTAAGTAATGCAACACGTCGCAAAATTTGTCGAAAGAACATTTACCTTCTGTACTAAATGATATAATTAATATAATTATGTATCTCTGCCCGAGCTTGAGGAACCGCAAGTGTACATAGTAGATAAAGACGAGGTACAGTTTCATGACGATAAACCCCGTTTATCAAGCATACAAATACGTGTTATTTTGAAAAAATGATCGATGATTGGATAAAATAGTGTACAGTGAAAACATTTGCATATTGATAGGTTTGTCATTGAGAGCCTGACTTGGATTTTTAGCTACTCTACCTGTGTTTGCAAAGGTCAGAACATTAATCTAATATATGGACGCTGTCAGCAGATTATCACCGTATTAACTCTTACAAAGTCAACAATGAACTCACCAGCAAGGTATCTTCTGTGTGGAAGGATGGTTGTAATACCTTGCTGGAGCTTTGGTTGTTGACTTTGTCAAAGTAAATCTGGTGATAATCTGGTGACAGCGTCCACATATTAGCAACTTATCCTGCTTACTTTGGCGCACTAGGTGATCAAACTCTTAAGGTAATGCAGCATGTCGACAAAAGATGTCAAGGTTGGTAGAAAAACAACTTTATTAGCAATAAAACAAATCACCTACCCCTAGACACTGACGTAAAGAAAGCCCCATAGCTATGCTTTGTTTAATCTGTGTGCAGGGTTGAAGGTTGGCAACGAAGAGCAATGTGCTGTGTCCAAAATTTTATGATTTTATGAATGCAGCATGTTGACAAAAGATGTCAAGGTTGGTAGAATAAGCCTTTATTAGCAATACAATAAAGCACCTACCCCTAGGCACGGACGTATAGGTACACCCTAGCTATGCTCTGTCTAGTCTCTGTGCAGGGTTGAAGGTTGGCAACGAAGAACAATGTGCCTTGCCCAAAATTTTAATGAAGGTTTGCATTTATATGCAAATCGCCAAACGCCTGAATGAATCGCTTTAGCGATACACCAGCGATACACTCTGGACAATTTGATTGATCTGCTGCAATCCACCAAACAATCACAAAACAGGACAACATGATGCACTGTGTAAACTTTCCTCACATTAAGCGAAGCCAAAGTTTTTTTCTGCCACAGTCCTATTTGTCCTTTGAGTGGTAAATTGTGGACGAAGTTCTCTCATTCAATGAGAGTTTACGAACATAGGATCCAGTACAGTATCATGTTGGTACGGCTATTAAATTGCTACTGCTTATTGCTACTGCTTATCTCTAGTAGAGTGTAAAAAGCATCCTTCTGTCTTGTTAAGTGATTGCACAATTTTGCATTACTATTATTTCAATTCGGTGAGGGAAGGTATGAAGGTACATGAAGGTACATGATGCCCTAAGCTGTGCTTGTAAACTTAGTTAAAACCCACTTTTCTCTCTCTCTCTTTGCAAGGGAAGCGTTCGTTTTCACTGCAATTATCAATCTCGTCCCACTAATAAGCACTCGTGCAAACACCAACCTTGCAAAAAACTTTAATTTTCAAAATCGGCTGTTTTCGCGCAGAAACTGCGCGACGCAAATCAGAGGCGCTGCTTGCGTTTTTGTTTATGCCCTGATACGCATTAAAATTAATGAAGCATAATATTGGCCATAACGGACCTATGTTTGTTTCTTTACCCTGAGAGTTTCCATGTCAACAGGTGTTGCACGCGGGTCATCGCTACAATGACAATTTGTCGTCAAGTATATATCACAATAGCATACAGCCGACAAAGTGGAAGTTACTCAGCCGAAGTGTTGCTGTACCACTGATTTTTGCAGCGACTTTATTATGGAACGAGTAGCCTTAATTTAATTATGTTGAAATGCAACAAAAACATTATAAAATGATATTCATGAGATATCCAAATCTTTAAGACTACCCTATTGAGTTGTTGAATAAGATTCATACTGAGAATTGACGATGTTACCTAGAAAAAAAAAATCGACAGTTCATCATTAACATTGCTGTCTTTCTCATTATTGTCCAGAAAGGATGTTCTCTTCGTCTGGCAAGATACAGACACCAATGGTCAAGACATCTATCTTTGGTGGATGTTCTCTGATATTAACAATCCCTGGGGTTATCTGTGCATTGGAAACTTCCAGAGTCAGCGTTGTCTTAAAGGTAATACATTTCCAAGTCCATGGGACATTTGAGATCTACAAAGTTAAGTAGGACCATCCTGAACCAATGATAGTTAGTGGTGGTATCAGTGTCTTGAATGGGTAAGCGTACCATGCAAGAATGCAACACCCGTCAGCATTGGTCCCAAATTTTTTTAAATATTATATGAAATGATACATTATATGAATCACTGTAATAAGTCACAGCCGGGAATGCTGTCGCTAATCATTTGAATGGCCGAGGTTTCATATTTGGCCACAATGTTGTCATATCGACCGTAGAACTTTTTGAAAGTCCTAACGAGACTTTTGGATGTGTATCCCTGTCTCATTAGTTTTGATACCAATAAGCTGTGTCTCGTTTGAAAATCAGGAGGCACATGTCGATGACTGCAATATACAACAGACTTTAACGAAAGTGATAAATGTGTCGCAACTTTGTTCAGCTTCATTCCGGGTTTTACTGGGGAATAACCCACGCTGTCTGTCGCAGGGAGTATTTGTACGCTGTCCAGTCCTTATCAGATATCGGAGGTACCACACGACCGTTATACTAGAGTGTAATCGATGGCGAACACGCCAATAGAATGGAGATTGATGACTTTATTTTCAGCACAGAAACTCAGCCCGAGTTACAACTTAAGCTCTTTCATAATCGTCTCCTCCTCATTGAATGGTATTTGTCAGTTACATACCACAATTTTAATTTTACTCCGCAATCTACCTTTACTCTAAACGGTGATACACATTGTATTCTACTGACACGCCATCTCGTGATACAATGCATTGCTGACTATTTATGATAGGTAGACTCTGCACACTTAAATTCATTGTCGACACATTTATTACGACCTTGGTTGTCACGTTGAAATATCATGCGGCATGTATACAGTTACGTCATTTTCTTAAATTAAAGATAAGGACGTGTAAAATTCTGACGTGGATAATATTACAGAATAACCAAAATTAGATAAAATCCTGCCCTTGTCACCTGGTACTACATCGTAAATATACATTCGATATGAGAAATTCAAGACTGTGACAATTGCAGCTTAGAACTTGACAGAGCACAGAGAAACGATAAAAGGATCATTCGCAAACTTTACTTATATGCAATGTAAGAGCGTGCCAGTGAGTTTATTTGCACCAAGCGACTTCAGTCATACAACATGCATTGTAAGAGCGTGCGAGGGACTTTTTTTGCACCAAAAGACTTATGTCTTGTAATATGCATTGTAAGAGCCTGCAGGGAGTTTATTTACACCAAACGACTTTAATCATATAATATACCGTGCAGTTAACACTGTTACAGACGTACGAAATGGAGGCCCACGGAAAGTGAAACAATATCGCTTAATGCCGAGGTTTGTTGGCTTTTCTCTATCTGAACGTTGCGCAGCAATATTACACATGGCTGGCTTCCCTCTTGGCACATAGATAGTGCAAAACATTAAAAATGTGATGCTTATTATGGAGAATATGATAGCATTCTCATAGGCCATTTGATTGCCAGGCGCCCTTCTCAATCCCTGGTTCTCGCATTATTGAATGTGTCAACAGCAATTAAAAGTTTGTCATTCTTTTGTTTTCAATTGAATGTTTCATCTTGTAAATAATATTCATATTAGATAAATCTTAGTTTGACACCAGAAGAAAGTGATTTCAAGGAATAGGTAGATACTTGGGCTCAAATGTGAAGTACTTTTCTTCTAGCATAGTGTTACACTGGGAACCAAACTTTCCTACTTTGAAGATACCAACTCGCCGTCTCTGTAACCTCAAAATGTCGGGGTTATTTAGCTGGTCAGAAACTGTAAATCACGTTGACGTCGATGATACCAATATCGAACTACTCAAACAGCATTGGCATGCAAGGTAGTATGTGGAAACAGCGACTACTTGTACCTCTCCTCTTGAAGTTTGACTGAATATTTATTTCGTCACAGCCCCTCAAAGAGGGTCTGTGGTTTCATGAAGCCTTTGGGTGAAATCGAGGACTGACACCACATAGCAATTGCGATGCGACATCGGTACAACATAATTGAACAGACGCTTTGCCAACACCAGGCAGAATAGCTGAAATTGACCAGTCCCGGATATGACGTCTCTCGATTTACGACTATTATAGCTTGCTATATCAAGTGCAACTAAAATTCATATTTTTAAAGTAAAACTCCTACTCCCGTCAAGTACGTTAGACATAGCTGTATACTTCATACCTCACCTCGCCTCAACTCATCTCACCTCACCTCATTTCACCTCCTGAGAAAGACATAGGCAATATTGTCTGTTTATTCAAGTGTATCAATTCGAGACGCAGGTCCAAGGTTTTGGATCAGACAAGGACTTTCACCAGAACAAAAGTTCTCATGAAAATTGTACACTTCTCGAGGTTGCTAATTCAGCAAACAACACAGGCGATAATTCTAAGTGACAGTCTTTAAACAATGCCAGCAAATCATTTACATCAAATACTTCGAGTGTAGGTGCAGAGGTAGTGTTGAATTAATAACTATAAAAAATACGAATTGAAAGTCTCTGAATAAGGCGAAATGTCTATGCCGGTGATAATGAGGTGCTCGGACCTCAAACAGAATGTTGTTCAGTTTCATTCTTAGATTACATTTACGATTAAAACTTGGATTTACTTGAATATGTATGGATTCGAACTCACTATTTGCTGCTCTTAAGTGCGTAAAGTGTGAGACAAACGCTCATCACTTCTGTATTTACTAAACTGGTCAATCCAGGGTAAGTTTGAATCCTACAAACAGCACTTGATCACAGGATCTGCCTATCTCTCTTCGTGAAACGTTAGATCAATTTTCTGCCTAAGTAATGCAACACGCCACGAAATTTGTCGAAAGAATATTTGGCTTCTGTACTAAATGATATAATTAATATATGTATCTTTGCCTGAGCTTGTGGAACCGCAAGTGTACATAGCAGATAAAGACGTGGTACAGTTTCGTGACATTGAACCCTGTTTAACTAGCACAAAAATACGTGTTATTTTGAAGAAAAAAAATCAATGATTGAGTAAAGTGGTGTACAGTGAAAACATTTACATATTGATAGGTTTGTCATTGAGAGCCTGACTTGGATTTTTAGCTACTCTGCCTGTGTTTGCAAAGGTCAGAACATTAATGTAATCTGTGGACGCTGTCACCAGATTATCACCGTATTAATTTTGATAAAGTCAACAATAAACGCACCAGCAAGGTATCTTCTGTGTGGAAGGATGGTGGTTATACCTTGGTGGCGCTTTGGTTGTTGACTTTTTCAAAGTAAATCCGTTGATAATCAGGTGACAGCGTCCACAGATTAGAAACTTACCCTTGCTTATTACTTTGGTGAATTAGGCTATCAAACTCTTCAGATAATGCAGCATGTTGACAAAAGATGTCAAGTTTGGTAGAAAAACAACTTTATTAGTAGTACAAGAAATCACCTACCCCTAGGCATTGACATAAAGAAAGCCCCTAGCTATGCTTTGTATAATCTGTGTGCAGGGTTGAAGGTTGGCAACGAAGAGCAATGTGCCGTGTCCAAACTTTTGAAGGTGTGCATTTATATGCTAATCGCCAAACGCCTGAATGAATCGCTTTCGCGATACACCAGCGATAAACTCTGGACAATTTTGTTGATCCGCTGCAGTCCACCAAACAATCACAAAAACAGGACAACATGGTGCACAGTGTAAACATTTCTCACATTAAGCGAAGCCAAAGTTTTTCTGTCACAGTCCTATTTGTCCTTTGAGTGGTAAAATGTCGATGAAGATCTCTCATTCAACGAGTGTTTACGAACATAGGATCCAGTATAGTATCATGTTTGTACGGCTATTAAATTTCCACTGCTTATTTCTACTTCTTATGTCAAGTACAGTGTGAAGAATCATCCTTCTTCCTTGTTAAGTGACTGCACAATTTTGCATTACGATTATTTCAGTTCGGTGAGGGAAGGTATGAAGGTACATAAAGGTACACGATGCGCTAAGCTGCGTTTGTAAACATATATGAAGCCCACTTTTCCCTCTCTATGCAAGGGAAGCGTTCGTTTCCACAGCCAATATAAATATCGTCCCTGTGATGAGCACTTGTGCAAACAACTGCCTTAAAAAGACTTTAACTTTCAAAATCGGCTGTTTTCGGCGCAGAAACTGCGCACTGCAAATCCGAGGCGCTGCTTGCGCTTTTGTTTATGCCCTGGTACGCATTAAAATTAATGAAGCATAATATTGACCAGAAATAACTTATGTTTGTTTCTTTACCCTGAGAGTTTCCATGTCAATAGGTGTTGCACGCAGGTCATCGCTACTGTCTCGCTACACAGTGTCAATTTGTCGTCATGTAGATATCACAATAGTATACAGCCGACAAAATGGATGTTACTCAGCCGAAGTGTTGCTGTACCACAGGTTTTTGCAGAGTCTTTATTATGGAACGAGTAGCCTTAATTTAATTATGTGGAAATGCAACAAAAAAACATTATAAAATGATATTCATGAGATATGCAGCTCTTTAAGACTACTCTATGGAGTTGTTGAATAAGATTCATACAGAGAATTGACGATGTTACCTAGAAAAACCTTGACATTTTCTATGCTTTCTTTCTCATTATTTTCCGAAAAGGATTTTCTCTTCATCTCGCACGATAAAGACATCAATGTTAAAGACATCTATCTTACTGGGGTGGACGTTCTCTGATATGAATAGTCCTTGGGGTTATCTGTCCATGGGAAGCTTTCAGAGTCAGCGTTATCTTAAAGGTCGCTTTGCTACAGACCAACTATAGAACGGTAAATTTGTAAGAAGCGGATAATTGTCGAGAGGGAACAATATCTCTGACTACCTGCTTTGCTGTAAAGAATGGTCTGTTACGCCTGAGCTGATTAGTACTTGGAGGTTGCATAATATATATGTAATATTCAGTCAAAAGCTCGAAATAATGGACATATCATACTACAATTTACATAGCAATATATTTAATCGTATATTTGTACAGCAACGAACTTAGGGTGTAAAGCAAATGGTAAATGCGAATTTACCAAACAGTTCATGGATTGGCAGGACATCGACAAAGAAATACCATATATTTAATCAAGATATGAAGAAAACGCTGAGTCAGTATTGCATATTGCCATGCGCTTGCAACAAACACAACTATCATGACTTTATATGTAAATGAATGAGGAATAGGCATCAAGCAAAACAAATCCTGAGACCAAAAGTGAATTAATTTAATTTGACATTGTTCTTTCCGAAATGCAAAGACGTTTAGGAACGCTGTCGTTTGCAATATGACATTAAACTGGTCCAATAACCATTTCCATTCAAGGTAATACATTACCAAGTCCATGGGACATTTGAGATCTACAAAGTTAAATAGGACCACCCTGAACCAATGCTAGTTAGTGATGGTACCAGTGTCTAGAATGGGTAAGCGTACCCTGCAAGAACGCAACACCCGTCAGGATTGGTCCCAAATTTGTCTAAATATTATATAAAATGATACATTATACGAATCACTGTAATAAGTCACAACCGGGAATGCTGTCGCTAATCATTTGAGTGGCCGAGGTTTCATATTTTGCCACATTGTTGTTATATCTGCCGTAGAACTTTTTGAAAGTCCTAACGAGACTTTTGGATGTGTATCCCTGTCTCATTAGTTTTGATACCAATAAACTGTGTCTCATTTGAAATCAGGAGGCACATGTCGATGACTGCAATGTACAACAGACTTTAACGAAAGTGATAAATGTGTCGCAACTTTGTTCAGCTTCATTCCGGCTTTTACTGGGGAACAATCCACGCTGTCTGTCGCAAAGAGTATTCGTACGCTGTCCAGTCCTTATCAGATATCGGATGTACAACACGACCGTAATACTAGACTGGAATTAAAGGCGAACATGCCTGAAGAATGGAGATTAATGACTTTATTTTCAGCACGGAAACTTAGCCCGAGTTACAACTTAAGCTCTTTCATAATCGTCTCCTCCTCATAGAATGGTATTTGTCAGTTACCACAATTTTAATTTTACTCCGCAATCTACCTTTACTCTAAACGGTGATACACATTGTATTCTAATGACACGCCATCTCGCGATACAACGAATTGCTGACTCTTTATGATATGTAGAGTCTGCACAGTTAAATTCATTTTCGACACATCTATTACGACCTTGATTGTCACTTTGAAATATCACACTGATGTATACAGTTACGTCACTTCCTTAAATAAAAGATGCCGACGTGTAAAATTCTGACGTGGATAATATTACAGAATAACCAAAATTAGATAAAATCCTGTTGTTGTCACCTGGTACTACATGCTAAATATACATTCGATATGAGAAATTCAAGACTGTGACAAATGCAGGTTAGAACTTGACAGAGCACAGAGGAGAGATAAAAGGACCATTCGCGACCTTTACTTAATATGCATTGTAAGAGCGTGCCAGGGAGTTTATTTGCACCAAAAGACTTCAGTCTTATAATATGCATTGTAAGAGCGTGCCAGGGAGTTTATTTGCACCAAAAGACTTCAGTCTTATAATATGCATTGTAAGAGCGTGCCAGGGAGTTTATTTGCACCAAAAGACTTCAGTCTTATAATATGCATTGTAAGAGCGTGCCAGGGAGTTTATTTACACCAAACGACTTCCATCATATAATATGCCGAGCAGTTAACACTGTTACAGACGTGCGAAATGAAGGCCGACGGAGAGTGAAACAATATCGCTCAATGCTGAGGTTTGTTGGCTTTTCTCTATCTGAACGGTGCCCAGGAATATTACACATGGCTGTCTGCCCTCTTGGCACATAGATAGTGCCATACATTAAAAATGTGGTGATGCTTATTATGGAGAATATGATAGCATTCTGATAGGCCATTTAATCGCTAGGCGCCCTTCTCAATCTCAGGTTCTCGCATTATTGAATATCTCAACACCAATTTACAGTTTGTCATTCTTTTGTTTTCAATTAAATATTTCATCTGGTTAATAATATTCATATCAGATAAATCTGAATTTGACACTAGAAGAAAGTGATTTCAAGGGATAGGTAGATACTTGGGCTGAAATTTGAAGTAATTTTCGTCTAGCATAGTGTTAAACTGGGAACCAAACTTTCCAACTTTACAGATGCAAACTCGCCATCTCTGTAACCTCAGAATTTCGGGGTTATTTAGCTGGTTGGAAATTGTGAATCACGTTGACGCCGATAATACCAAAATCAAACTACGCAAACGGCATTGGCATGCAAGGTGGTATATGGGAACAGCGATTATGGTACCTCTCCTCTTGAAGTTTGACTGTCAGTGAATATTCATTTTGTCACAGCCCCTCAAAGAGGGTCTGTCGTTTCCTGAAGCTTTTGGGTGTAATCGAGGACTGACACCACATGGCGATTGCGATGCGACAGCGGTACAACATAATTGAACAGACGCTTTGCCAACACCAGGCACAAAGGCTGAAAATGACCAGTCCTGGATATGACTTCTCTTGATTTACGACTATTAGATCTTACTATATCAAATGCAACTAAAATTCATATTTTTAAAGTAAAACTCCTACTCCCGTCAAGTACTTTTGACATAGCTGTATACTTCATACCTCACCTCACCTCACCTCAACTCACCTCACCTTACCTCCCGAGAAAGACATTAGCAATATTGTCTGTTTATTCAAGTGTATCAGTTCGAGACGCAGGTCCAAGGTTTTGGATCGGACAAGGACTTTCACCAGAACAAAATTCTCATGAAAATTTGTACACTTCTTGAGGTTGCTAACTCAGCAAAAAACACACTGGCGATAATATTTAGTGTATCACAGTCTTCAAACAATGCCAGCAAATCATTTACATCAAATACTTCGAATGTAGGTGCAGAGGTAGTGTTGAATGAATAACTATAAAATACGAATTGAAAGTCTCTGAATTAGGTCAAATGTCTATGCCGGTGATAATGAGGTGCTCGGACCTCAAACGGAATGTTGTTCAATTTTATTCTTAGATTGACATTTATGATTCAAACTTTGACTCACTTGAATATGTATGGTTTCGAACTCACAATTTGCTGTACCAAAGTGCGTAAAGTATAAGACAAACTCTCGTCACTTCGCTATTCACTAAACTGGTCAATCAAGCAGAAGTTTGAATCCTACGGACGGCAGTGGATCACAGAATATGCCTATCTCTCTTGGCGAAAGGTTAGATCAATATTCTGCCTGAGTAAAGCAACACGTCGCCAAATTTGTCGAAAGAAAATTTGGTTTCCGTACTAAATGATATAATTAATATATGTATTTATGCCTGAGCTTGAGGAACCTCAAGTGTACATAGTAGACAACGACGGGGTACTGTTTCCTGACATTAAACCTCGTTTATCAAGCGAACAAATACGTTTTATTTTGAAAAAAATGATCGATGATTGAGTAAAATGGTGTACAGTGAAAGCATTTACATATTGATAGGTTTGTCATTGAGAGCCCGACTTGGCTTTTTATCTACTCTGCCTGTGTTTGCAAAGGTCAGAACATTAATCTAATCTGTGGACGCTGTCACCTGATTATCACCGTATTAACTTTGACAAAGTCAACAATGAACGCACAAGCAAAATATCTTCTGTATGGAAGGACGGTGCTTTTACTGTGCGGGCGCTTTGGTTGTTGACTTTGTCAAAGTTAATCCGATGATAATATGGTAACAGCGTCCACAGATTAGTAACTTATCTTTGCCTACTTTGGCGCCTTAGGCTATCAATTTTTTCAGATAATTCAGCATGTTGGCAAAAGATGTCAAGGTTGGTAGAATAAGCCTTTATTAGCAATACAACAAAACACCTACCCCTTGGCACGGACTTATAGGTTGCCCCTAGCTATGCTTTGTCTTATCTGTGTGCAGGGTTTGAGGTTAGCAACGAAAAGCAATGTGCCATGCCAATAATTTAATGAAGGTGTGCATTTATATGCAAATTGCAAAACGCCTGAATGAATCGCTTTCGCGATAGACCAGCGATAAACTCTGGACAATTTTGTTGATCTGCTGCAGTCCACCAAACAATCACAAAAACAGGACAATATGGTGTACTGTGTAAACTTACCTCACATTTAGCGAAGCCAAAGTTTTTCTGCCACAGTCCTATTTGTCCTTTAAGTGAGAGTTTACGAACATAGGACCCAGTACAGTGTCATTTTTGTACTTATACGTCTTATTGCTACTGCTTATGTCAAGTAGAGTGTGAAGAATCATCCTTCTTCATTGTCAAGTCACTGCACAATATTGCATTAACATTCTTTCAGTTCCGTGAGGGAAGGTGTATTAAAGAGCTTTCCCACGCGCAACAAAATTCCTGCTGAAAACATTCAGTGCATCTCGACAAAAAGTAGCTATTGACATTGGCCTTCGGCACTCGATTTTCTCCATTCAGAGTCCAACTTATGTCTTTTAATGGCTTCAGATAAATTTGTTTCCCCAGGGCGAGAATACTCAAATGGTCGCACAGGAGTGATTTTTTACAATTGGAGTACTTTTTAAAAGACCTCATCAAAGAAAGTGTCGTGTAGCACAGTGTCTTCTCTTTTTCAACAACCAGGTCACTTTGAACTCGGTGTGGAACGGTCAAGGGCATATCGTCAGGTTGCACGAAGCAAGACAACCGTTCTATTCGTTATCACTAGAAATGAAATCAAATGGAACTATCATTCAGATTAACCGTAGTTGCTTAATTATATCTTACATATCTGCCGTAAGCTAACAGATCAGGTCAGACAGAGGCGGCGATTTGTAGCGAAGGTTGAGACATAAAATTACGATTCATTCTAGCAAAACTTCTGGAGTCTCCTTTCTGTTACAGAAAATGTGTTGATGATACAGGTATGTATTGAAATACATACCGTGCAGATAAATAAAAATTGCCATCATCACAGACAAGAAGGAGGCAATGAAAAGTTTGGACATCTGTTCCAACTTTCCCCTTCAGAAACTGAACAAGTTTAACAAGTTACACCTCTCTTAATCTGCCTATTCTCAACATTTATCTCGCAAATACTACTATCCCATGCTTTCATTACTTTTTCCAAAGTTCTTCCCAGGTTGGTGACTTAGAAAGGGATAGATGCGATGTTGTGTGGACCTCTGTGCACATGTTCCATTTAGTACGTTACCCTCCACCACAATAGTGGGAAACATAGTGGAGGAACATAAATCAACGTTCACAGACTGAGGTGGCTGCAAATTTTGTCAGGAACAAAAGCTACATGTACAATAAAAGAAGGGCCTTGACTACTACTCTGGCGTCTACACGTGCACCAGTCTTCTTTGCAGGGCAGGGCTATAAAAGGGCTTCGGCGTAGTCATAGCCGAGCACTATTGACTCATACCGGTCGTAGAGCTAATAGCTGACCATTGCACATTGGTTGATATCGTGGTAGAAAACTACTTGAAGGAAATACAAGTAGTAACCTCTTTGCTTTTATTTTTCGGTCACACGTACGTTAGTCCATTTAGGTAAAAAAAAATGTTGTCTTTTTCCTCTGTGGTCAGTCGCTCGCTACGATCATGGAGCCAGGAGCGAAGTTGGTACCTCCATGCTATGTGGTCACTGTGTTGCAACTGTCGCTACACACGGCTTTGCTAGGTCTGCATTGTTTTCCCTCTTTAGTGAACGTTAGCGTTGTGTTTGTAGAGAAATTTCTAAAACCAACAAATTTGTCTTGCTTCATTCGGAATTGTAGCTGTCTTACAAAGAGTATATTACTTCACTCCCCACGCATGGGGTTATCAATCTTAGTCGATTTTAAGTGTGTGCTTTAACAAGAAAGTAACTCATTAACTTTATAGACGTGGTGGGTATCGCAAATTTACCACAAATCACCACGTCCAAGTCTGTATGGGGAAAAGTTGTCATGTGTATACGTATCTGAATGTCAATCATTAAAATGTGCAATAGTCTATATCGTGTCGAAGCTTTTACAATACATGGATGGTTTAAACACTTATTTCATCGATTATCCGAAAATATGATTTCAACTAGAGTAAACAGGAGGGTAATTGGAATATAACGGTCAATAGTCCCTAGCACATACAACACAATTGAATCAGGGTCACCGATATGCCACCACCTGTGAAACTGGTTAGTATCATACACAGTGTAAAATTTCACTCACCGATTCCAGAGGTCGATTTTTGTCTGCATAAATCCTTTCATTTCTCTAGGCTGCAGTGGTCTATGACGATCCCATAATCAGGGAGGATTTGTTAAGATAATATCCGGGAAGCTAAACCGTGTAGTTTAGCACCGCTTCAATAGATACTAGCCAGTGATCGACTAGCATAAAGATTCCCTCGTAAGAAGAGTCACACAACAGCACACGACCGTCATTTCTCATTACTAGATTTCAAAAACGTCCGAGGAAGACTGTGTCAAAGTACCACCAAATCGGTATACGCTAATCGAAATGCACGCTGCAGACATCCGGTGACGTGTGCTCTCTTCAAGACATGAATAATTATTCAAATTATTGTTCACTGCGACCAAACTGCTCTCAGTGTAGAGACCAAGGGTATGTGTTTTCAATAGTTATTTATCCCTGAGGCCTTGTTCAAGGACTCGTTCACTCAAGAGTGATATCTTCTTTGATATTTCAAACTAGAAAACGAGTGACTGAAGTGTCATAAAAAGACTATTCTCAGTTCGACAGTTTTACAGCCACTGGTAGACCTAATCACTGACTTGCAATCAAGTTGACAGATTATGAGAAGAGAAGAGGATTAGAACAAACCTCAGGGATTGATAAGGAAAGGGATCAGGGCAAAATGTGTTAATATAATGAAACTGTCAATAAAATATCAAAATTATATAATTTGGTAAGGGTTTCAAGAGGAAAAAATACAAGGAAACATATGATTTTTAAAAATGGCTGCCCTGCACTTTCCTCTGTGACGAAACAATCCAAAATTAAAAAACCTAGCCTGCATTTTGAAAATATACAGGAGAGTTTACAGGGTACTCTAATGGCTCTATGTCTCTGTCTGTCTGTCTGTCTGTCTGCCTGTCTGTCTCACTCTCCCTCTCTCTCTTGTTAAATGACAATTTAAAATTGCTTTCATCAATAATGTGTTTATTACATTTATGAAATCTATATGATTTGGTTTGAATGCCTCCTTTTACTATGACTAGGCTGAATTGTTCGTTCGAATAAGTAAATGAAAATGTGCCTCGATTAAATACCAAGCACATTTATAACATGCCTCGAGGTGAATGTAAATCAGTGCATTGATTTGAATAGGAACATCCGGGATGTTGGCGGGCCGGTGGAACGATTGTACTGGACCGGTTTCCATTGGTTACCCGGGCCAGTGAAGCCTTTCGATGTTTTCGACGTAAAAGTAGACGCTTAACGCTAGATGTAAAATCTTTATGCGCGTGCCCCTATTTTGATTTTCGTTAAAACTGTTTAATGCTGGTCGATAATGGTAAAATTGTTTGAAAACGTCCTGCATGAAACTATACGTCATAAAGTATAAACTGTGAAGAGGTATGTAATAAAAATATGCTTGCAGGAATACATGGGTTTATGTGCACTCGTAGCAGGAGACAATTTGCCCTCCGAACGTCAGCAAATTGTCACCTGCTCTCGGGCACCTAAACCCATGTATTCAGGCAATAATATATAGTGTTACATATACATAAATTCTCATGTTGACTGGCTCCACCCTAGCGCTCTGATGTGTATGACAAAAAACCTACAGTGGTTAAAAACCCTGTCATGGTTCCCTTGAATTTTAGCTTAATAAAATTCGGTCACCATGACATGATCGACCGAAAACGTCAATACTAATTTAGTTACTTGTTTCCTCAGTTGTGTCAACTTTAATGCGTCGGCATGTTGAGTATATGCTCTTTTCCAGCCGCCGGGGACGGTCATTCGCGGTTAAAATATTTCATTGCTTAGTCCCTAAACATGCTTGTCTCAATTCTTGGCCGCGGGCGCGGTTCCGACAATTTGGTCAGCTAACCTCAAAATGATATTGCGTGCCTAAATTTGAATTTTATAGTTCAACGGAATGTCTTATGAATTTTGTTTTACACTTTTTGGGCACAAATAAAGGCACGGCTATATAATGGCTATCCGGAGATGAATAAGTATGTCAATGATTGACAGAAAGCCTAATTATGTATCGATTGAAAGACCCAGCACATGTTCCCTATATAAACTCCCGCGTGGACAGGTTCCGCCCTATATCGAACGTATGACAAAATCTTACGGCGGTTCAACATACTGATAAATGAATGTATTCAAAGCTTACAAAATAGTTTGAATTTTAATTGGAAACTAACACTTCAAACTTGCACGGCATATAAAGTCACATTCTAAGCTGTCCTTACACATAAAGAGGGAATAATATGAAAATTCAATAATTTCTTCATAGTATTCCAACTCACAACGACGTCGCATGGAAAATAGTGTGTTTTTATAAATGCAAAACCTGAACATGCTGTAGATTTCATTAGACATTACCGAAGCAATGAATAGACGACTATACTGGCTCATTAGATAATTACTCATAATATTTTCGATGAAGTGTACTATGAACGATGGTATAACAACTCTAATGACGACCTAGACAAGGATGCATACACATGCAATTTCATGTTTCATTGGCTGTGTTCACGTCCAGGCATATCTTTCTCGAGAACATGGTTTTTAAAATCAGCATCAAAAGGTAATTTGATGGTCAAAGGCGATGATGCAATGCCATTTCTAACACTTGACCATTGCTGTTGTTGTATAACGTATACGTACAGTGTGCTTACGGGGGCGCTACACCCAACATGGCGAATGTTGCTCAGAAATCACTTTTTTGCAAATTTCCATTCAATTTTAATTATTTTTTACCCCAAATTTAAGATATTGGTTGGGTTCACCATTTAGCTTGTCAAGCAGTCATAAGTTGCGTGATAAAGAAATGCTAAATAAATCAAACGTATGCAAATCACCCGATTTCCTGGCTTCTTCTTCCTCCCCATTTCAAAATTTCCAACGAATTTAACTTTACTCTGGCTGGATCAAATTTAAGAAATTTTCACATTATGTTCTTTAAATGCTATATAAAACGGCTATTGTGTTTGGCAATAAAGTTCTTACACTTTCAATGAGAGGCATTTTAATTTTGCCTATCATGTTTAAAGCCCCCACTCAATTATCAGATTTATCTAATATAAATATTATTTCCTTGATAAAATATTCAATGGAAAACAAAAGAATGACAAACTGTTAATGGGCTGTTGACACATTCGTTAATGCGAGAACCAGGGATTGAGAAGGGCGCCTTTAAATTACTTTTTTGAGTGTCTGTCTTTCATCCCTTGCCATTTTAGAACGAGGATAGGTAATGCGAAATGAAACAGTTTTTCTACATATGCTCTTCTTTCTAGTGAAATTATGCATTTTAGAAAATATCGTCAAGTTTTTTACTGAAATTATTTTTTACCATTATAGTCGAAATGTCCGATGACGTCATAGAGTACCAGAGGATCAGGGTGCAAAGGGTTAAGGTTTGTTACCCCAAAGATACACACCGATCTTTCGAGTAAGCTACTGCTACCTTAATAAACTTAAGAGTCTCTGCTTTTTGAAAATATATAGTATGAGGTTTCCATGTCATCTTTGATGAGAAAAATTGCTTTAAAAAACTGTGTTGGCAACATGCAGTTTCACTTTAAATTGGAATAATCATTTAAGTAGGAGTGAATTAGTAAATAAATTACTTCGCTCGTTCAAATGAAATAAAAAGCCAACCCCGAATTTGATTATTTAGCCAAATATGTTGTTATTATTCAGATTTTCCTACAGTAAATGTTTTTAGAAGTCAAATGTTGTCTTCTTACGAATTTGCTCAATTATAATCTTTAAGAATACATCACAAGTTTCAAAAATCTAAATAGCAGAGTTGAAGCTCTTGGTGACTGTAACTGTTTGAAACAAGGGTGCATGACCACACTGCAATAATACACATGTACATCTCCGGTAGAAAGTCTTTTCACGCATGTTGAATCAGCTAGATTTAGATTTCAATTGCTTTTTATGAGCGATCAGCCGTGTGTGACAAAGTCCACGACAAGCTTGAGTGAATATTTACAATAAAACCCTTTCTTTTTTAAAGAGGCCGCCATTTACAAAATGTAAATCGTAGGTAAACAACAATGTGGAACAATTTCTATGTATTTTACGTCTCATATACACGTCAACCTCATTCCGCGATACTGCTTGAATATGTGAGGACCTTGAATGGATAAGATTTTACTCGATTTCTTACGAAATAAGTCTATTCACAACAGATGTATTACACTCTTCGCAAATGAAGTTTTTTTGACCTATGTAAAGGAGCTAATTTACAGTATTACTATCCGGAAAATGCGATATGATTAACTGTTACAATGAGCATATTAACATTCGTAGCCGTGCCCTTAAAGACACGAATGAGGCGTATGTGTCGTTTAGGACAAATCTAACCTGTATGAAGAATAATATCAATTAACTTTAGGTGAATCATGAATATACTTTAGGATATTAAACATATGATTTACTATGATATCATTGGTGTATTTTTATCCAGTACAGTCTAAGCCCTACATAAGTTTTAATATGCCAGCTATATTTTTTGCGTTTTGCCTTATCCACAATGATCGGGAAATATTTACTTTATATATTGTATTTTTGTTATTTTGATATTGGCCAGACCTTCATTTATACACAACCGACATACCAAGTCACTTTCACATTGTGTTAATGTAACTCGTCACACTGCAGGGTTCCCAAGGCCAGCGGACCTTTACCCTTTTTGATTTCATTTCCCGGACATGTATTCTTGCCTTTCAATTTACAGCTTAGATTTGACGTTTCCTGTGAATGTGTTGTTCAGGTCAAAAAGTGAATATCTCAATTAGCGATAGTTGAGACTTTTAGAGGTAGCACACTATGACCTTGCAAATAAAATGTGTTGAAATGATCACAAATAAGACTGAATTTGAGATTTGATTTTAAACCTAATTCACACCAGAGTTCATTGGCAGTTAATGCATGTATATTGAGAACCAAAACTATGACGTTATTTTACGGCTTGCATGATATGCAGGCTCTAACAGAGGATCCTCTCATAAAAAAAAAACCTTTGGTATTGTAAATTGATAAGTATTTCTCCAGAGAACCACACGTGGTGTGAGTTTGAAAGTAAATTGAATGCCAGGCCAGTGTGAATTTGTGCCTTTTGAGTGCCTTTAACGTGAGAATAAAGACACGTTTTCAGATATGCAGGTATAAGGCTTTGAGAGCGGAAAAGGACAATAAGTCAACACAGTGCAAACAAGTCAACACTGTGCAAAGTTTAAACAAATTGACTTTCATAGCAATTACCTTCAATCTCAGACAAAGGTGATGCTTTACGACAATGTTGAAGATTGTTATTGTGGTAAAGACGTTTTTCGCAAGTCAGGCGGATCATCAAACTTTATAAAATTTGATCTTGCCTTTAACGTCACTGACAAGTCGAAACCCCTGAACCTTTACACAAACGGTACAAAATACTAAATTATATGTAAGTTAACTTACCATTTCATTTCGCAGTCTTGTTTGGGCTTCGAGCGGGAAAAAATAATTGACTATCCACAAGTTCCCTCTTTCTGGTGTCACTTCGGTCATTCTTTCCTCGCTTGGTGATTAAATTTAATCCTGACCCCATTCCTCGGGATCAAAACTTTGGGCAGTTTTCTGAGCTCAGCTCTAGGTCATCAACTGCCCCTTTTCACTCCAATTGCCTTCCCAAAGGGGCCCTGGCCAAATTTGTTGTGTTAGTTGATAAAAGTATTTATTTTGTTCTTTAGCGTAGTTTTGAGGCAAGTTTTGAAGGCTTTTGTATGTACATGCAGTTCTCCTCTGGCTTTCTTTCATTCGCAATAAACAATGTTAGTTGATAACAATCCAGTTGTAGCATATTTCATAAAATAGATTATCCATAAATAGTTGCTTTACGCCAAAGGGATCCAGAATCTATTAATAGTCTTCGTACAGCCCATATTGGTTGTGTTTCCGCAAGTTACGTGAAGATCCTGTTCCTATCACAAATCTCCGATTCGCCTGTAGAAACACTGAGATTCCAATAGTGAAAGTTCCCCACGCTTCTGTAAGTGTAGCCTTGAAACTCTCAATACATTTCTCTGGACTTAACATAACCTAGATTCAAAACCCGGCTGGTGTGTTGCAAATATCAATATCGTCTGTAGCCAAGCCTGGTTCCACAACCAGGGACGACTAAGCTTCAACCTAAATGATCTTCCTCTGTGGCCTGGTTCAACAATAAGACATGACTAAGATTCAGTCGAAATGACAAATTAGGTCACAAGCTGATGACTGATAGTCATGTTCTCCTGTCAAGTATACGCTCTTTCCATTGGACCGGTAAGGTCAAAGTAGTCAAGCTTTTTAAGAGAGGGTGTAGGGCAAAGGGGAATCTGTATATGAAGCAAGTGCCCAGACTTACTTACTTTGACTGACAAATAAGGCAAGTAGATGAAAGTCTTGAACTTAGCCAGGTACAGATATATTGCTTTCAAGTGCAATCTCATTTAAGGTCTTTTTAAATGAGGTGTAAATAGATCAACCAGGTGTTCGAGTAAAATTAGAACACCTGGGATGCTTTGCTAGACTGGTTATCAACACCTACTCGACTAATGGACATACTCTTGGCATTGAAAATGATATCAAAGATAAGAAATGCACCTATTTGTGTTTTGGAACATATGAAGTATTTTTCAGTGCAAACAAAGTATGTTAATATCACGATTTGCGAATATGAATATTATCGACAAGAACAATCGGGTATTTCATCTGGAATAGGAATGTGCCATGAAAACCACTCTTATACAACAGTTCAATCGAAATGACCTGTGTGATTTGACCTCGTTTGTCAGTTTTCACCATTTTCCCAACATTATGCACCCTGGATCACAAATTGACCCCGTTTAAACATATACCCGCTGTTTACCAATATATCCGATAACGATAAATAATAGCAAATCGGGTGGTAAAATTTTATCAGATCCATAATCTCAGCATGAAAGCGAAGTGTATGTTGCGGAGAACCATTCAACAGTTCCCTGTCTTTCAGAACTTCAGACCCCAGGGTTATGTTACGGTGGCGTCAGAAATGTTGACATGAAAAATGAATGAAAGCATAACTGAGGCGTATGCATATTTTTATGATATATTTTTCACACAACATTGACGCCTGCCAGTTAACAGAGTTGGGTCAACCGGCAATACACATCAGCGTACTGTCCTGAATAAACTCCCTAAGGCTATGTCATTGTTTGTATTTCAAGACACTCCTTGTCCAACCATAAAGAAAAGGCCAAACACAAAGTACTTCGTCAGGTCAAGGTGGTGCCTTCGCTTTTAATATTTATAAGCGCTTTGTTACAGAACCATCAGTACTAGACACGTTTGGCACGATGACAATATGCTCTTGAAAGGGAATTGTTATGGTATGATTTACTTGTGTTCTGTATCTGTCATGGTGTTGACGGTCGTTTGGAGATTGATTTCTATACTCGCAATTATTTTCCAACTGAGGGAAATCAGAATGTCAACTCAACTCGACTGGCTCCACCCTGGGGCACTGATGTGTATGACAAAATCAACACCCTGCCATGAGTCCCTTTAACTTTTGCTCGATAAAATTCGGTCACCATGACATGATCGACCGAAAATACTCATTCAGTTATTTGTTCCCTCGTTTGTGTTAAATTCCATGCGTCCTTATGTTAGGTATATGCTCTTCTCCTGTCGCTGCAGTGGTCATTTGCGGGTAAAGTAATTAGTTACTTAGTCTCTGAACATGCTTTTCTCACGTCCCCAGTGCGCTGAGAGTGTGAGAACACCAGTGTGGGATCAATTTGTTCTCACACTCTGTATTGTTGCGCGAACGAACACCTCGTATGTTAAACGTATATTGATTGGTCAATTTCTTTCGGCGCGTAGTTCTCTGTGTGTATTGACGAATAGAACATCGCGTAATGTACAACCGGAACTATAGCAGACAGACGACTGTACAGCAGAGTGAACAGATTGTTCTGAATTTTTCACATTTTGAGTATGGTCAGCGTCGGCAACAAATTTACCAACGATACAGTTAGCGAAAGACTTCGATATTGTCATGAATGAACCATCTGTACCCGAGGCTGTGGCAGACGACAGCAGTGACGCAATGCCATCAACAGATGGACGTCAGAGCCGTTTCGCAACATTGTCCTCCGTTGACCTGGATAATTTTGTGGCTGACCAACAAAACAAAGAAACCGTTCGCAAAACTAATGGTCACATTGCTCTATTCAAAGAGTATCTGGCGGAAAATGGTGAACGCAGGGACGTGTGTGATATAGCACCAACTGAACTGGACCCGCTTGTCGGCAAGTTTCTGTGTGTCGTACGAAAGGAAGACGGGTCTGAGTATGAGCCGTCGTACTTACGAGGTATGTTCAGCAGCCTTGAGAGACATCTTCGCTGGAAGAAGTACGACGTGTCACTAACCACTGGGCCTGAATTTTTCACGGCGCGAGAACAACTAAAGGCCAAGCAGAAAGCTCTGCGTAAACAGGGTAAAGGCAACCTCCCAAACAAAGCAGGGACACTGACTGACGACAACGTCGATCACTTGTATGCGACGAAACAACTCGGCGGTCACAGCCCACAATCGATTATCAACACTCTGTGGTTGAATAATATGTTACATTTTGGCATGAGAGCCATAAAAGAACACAGGTCCCTCTGCTGGGGTGATGTCCAGCTGAAACGTGACAGTCATGACCGTGAATATCTGGAAATGACAGGGGAGCACCAAACTAAAACTAGAACCGGTGAGAATGTCACCGACGTACGTCCCGTAAATCCGCAGATGTACGCGTTTCCGTCAGATCCGGAGCGATGTCCGGTAATTTGTATAAATTATACAGATCACTTAGACCAGCAGATTCCAACGGTCTGGACAACCCCTTTTATTTAGGGATCAAGCAGAGTAACCCCAAACCATCCGAAAAGACATGGTTTAAACGACAGCCTATGGGTCCGAATACCATTGCAAATATCATGAAGAACATGTCGACAGAAAGCGGCCTATCTGAACTCGGTAAGAAATTTACCAATACCAGTGAAGAAAGTATTTTGTTGCAAAAATTAAATGATAATATGGTACCAACGACGCATACAATGCAAAAGAGTGCACATAAGAATATCCAGTCTGTAAATAATTATTGCAAACTATCTGATACACAACAATATGCCATGTCGCACATTCTGACCGAGACAACAAAAGCTGACGTCACTCAAAAATACGCTCCGACTGCTGTGGCAGGTCCATCGTCAAATTATATGAAACTTCAACTACATGAAGGAAGGCAGACGCAGCGACTGAAAGCATCGCATGTTCTGGGTCAATCTGCAATCTTCGAAAATTGCCAGGTGACAGGTGGAACTTTTAATGTGAATGTGAATATCCAAAGTCAAACTGGGCCATCCGGCAAGAAACGACCAAGGGTGATATATTCATACTCTGCTGGCAGTCAGGAAAACAATATTGAATTATAAATGTCGCCGTGCACAGTGCTTCACAAGGCAGTAAACGAAACTGTTCATGACTTTAGCAATATTATTTATGGCAACACAAACAATGGCCAGTTTATTTGATGACATTAGTGTTGACGTTGAAAGTTTTATTGTATAAAAATGACTCTGCAAGACATTCTCAATTAATCAAAAATAGAAGTACGCCTATACGTATTTGAAAATATGTTGGTCTTAATACGGTTGCTGTTATGTATTCACTAACGACCTGTCACGATATGTAAAACCTATGTTAATAAAATTGCCATTTCGGTAATATACCTGTTAACGTGTTTGATATGTGCGTCAATGAAAGGAACTTAATTTTTCTGTGCGGAATGATACAAATGAAACATGGGCAATCGAGCGCTGGTTTTTGATAGTATAAATCTACCACAATAAAATGCAATTCTCTAAGATATTGGAGGAACGTGAGGAAAATAATCCCACACCCCAATGGGCTGAGATGGAATGTCTCACACTCGTTGGGGAATTCTGTCTCACACGAGCCGAAGGCGAGTGTGAGACAGAATTCCCCAACTCGTGTGAGACATTCCATCTCAGCCCATTGGGATGTGGGATTCTATTAGTCTCAATTCGTGGCCGCGAAAGCGGTTCCGACAATTTGGTCAGCTGACCTCAAAATGCTATTGTGTCCCTAAATTTGAATTGTATGGTGCAATGGAGTGTCTTATGAATATAAAGGCACGAGTATGTAATCGTTATCCGGAGATAAATAAGTATGTCAATGATTGACAGAAAGCCAAATTGTGCCTTGATTGAAAGATCAACCACATTTGTTCCTTACATAAGTTCCCGCGTGGACAGGTTCCGCCCTATCGCAGGTATGACAAAACCTTACGGCGGTTTAACGTACTGATAAATGAATAAATTGAAAGCTAAAAAATAGTTTGAATTAAATTGGAAACAGGCACTTCAAACTTGCACGGCATATCAAGTCGCATTCTAAGCTGTCCTTACACATAAAGGGGGAATACTATGTAAATTCACTACTTTCTCTATGATATTCCAACTCACAGCGTATGGTAAATAGTGATATAGCGAAGACATAATAGACATCACAACTCGGCTAATCCCCATCCCTAGTGTTTCAATAAGTCAGCGGGTTTTATGAATTCAATACCTGGACATCCTGTAGAGTTCATTAGACTTTACCGAAGCAATGAATACACAACTATACTGGCCTGCCAGTTAACAGAGTTGGATCAGCCGACAATTCACATCAGTGTACTGTCCTGAACAAAATTCCGCAAGGCTATGTTCATTGTTTGTATGTCAAGACACCCCTGTTAAACTATAAAGAAAAGGCCAAACACAATGAACTTTGTCAGGTCAAGGTGGTGCCTTCACTTTTTAATATTTATAAGCGCTCTGTTGCCGAACGACCAGTACTAGACACGTTTGACTCGATGACACTCTGTTCTTGAAAGGGATTTTTTTATTGTATGATTTACTTGTGTTCTGTATCTTTCATGGTGTTGACGGTCGTTTGAAGATTGATTTGTATACTTGCGATTACATTCCAACTGATAGAAAGCAGGAAAACAACTAAATCTTGTTGAAATGACAACTTGGAATTTGTATCATCAATAATATGTTTATTACACGATTCCAAAATCAATATGATTTGGTTTAAATGCCTTTATTTACTGTGACAAGGCTGAATTGTTCGATCGAATTTCGCGGAAATTATTTAAATTAGGGACTTTAAATCTCTGTTGTTTAAATTTCTCCTTTTACCTCCTCGAAAATGATGTCTTCCTCAGTATATTTTCATTCAATGTCAATTGCTTCAGGAGACGATGATATTGTCAATCAAAATATTGGGTTGACGCAAATACAATTTCAATTCCTAGTATCATGTGCTTTGGTCAAAGCCTAGTCAATTTCTACATTTGAGTAAAAAAGAACGGCTTCAATATGACAAACCATGTCATATCACATTTAAGTACCTTTTAATTTCCAAGAAATGCCTTCCATACACAAATCACAAAAGGAAAACAACATTTATATTTTTGAGTTGCTGTCACTAGTTCCCTTCTCTCCAGACTTTATTCAAATAGACGTTTGTTATGCTGGTGTCAGACGGGTCAAAATAGTAAATTAAATTGCAAAACATTAAATCGCCTTCCAATCTACGTCAACTTTGAGTTGCCCTAGAACAATAAGAGAGCCTTCGTTCGAGACAATGTTTGCCCGTCATATTTTAATTGTATTTATAAGCATTGCTCATTTGAGAATTTGACTCTGATCAACACGAGAAAACGGCAAGAAGAATTACAAAGTGTCAAAGCGACAAAAAAGAGGGTTATTAACGTATGGCCCCTCACTGCCAACGTTATAAACTTCAGAAGCACCTGGAGACTCGCAATGGATAACATTAAGTGATTGACATTAACCTTCACAAACCTTATAGAATCGCGATTTCTATTCTGAGTGTAGGTAGACGTTTGCCAGTATGAGGGGTTGGAGGACAAAACGCTCTATGTAAAGAGATAGTGTTACGTGCAGAGAAAACGAACAAAAGGGTGAACTCAGCAGTTTCCGTTAAACAAAATTTATTACGAAAACAAAACTAATTGCTAAGTTAGGGACAGAGTACAAGCTTTAAAAGTGTACAGACTACTTATCTCAGCTGGGACGGCAAAGCTCCAGTCTCAGAGTTGTAACAGTCAGTCGGATGAATGAACAGTCCTTTGGCTTGCAGGCTTGAAGCTGCACAAAGACCACAGTATAAATCCAGCGTTGACAGTGAAGGTCTTGAAAAGTCTGAGAATGACTACTGCTGGAGTTTAGTAACACACAAGAGACACGATCCCAAAGTCTGACTGGAAGCTGTGCACGTCCCTTTTATAAAGGCATGTAAGAACAATCTAGAACTTTTATTGACATGCTAATTACTGTTCTAAAATTATCTCCCTTACACAACTAATCAACTTTCCAGAACATTCCAAACATGACTAATTGAATTCAAGGTTGTGAGGTCATCAAGGGCAGTGACCTTGGGAATGTTCTAGACTAATTGAACTCAGGTCATGATGAGTGTGGGGGAAATGACCTACATAACACACCCCCTCTTCAAAAAAAGAAAATTTTTCAAAGAAAAATCTTTCTTTTACAAATGTAATCTTGAAAAGGATTTAAGTACTCAAATTTTGTTTTACTCTAAAGTAAAATTTCTTGAAAGTGAACAACAATAAAATTTCTTGAAAGTGAACAACAATAATTTCTAAATACGAGAGAGACAGTCTGCAATTAAATTGTCTCTGCCTTTGATATGTCTAATGTCAAGATTAAACTCCTGTAACATTAAACTCCATCTTAGCAATCTCTGATTTTTGCCTTTAAATTTCTGCAGAAAAACAAGAGGGTTGTGATCAATATAAACCACTATTGGCTGATTTGAAGAAGTAACATAAACTTCAAAATGCTGTAAAGCTAATATCAAAGATAAACACTCTTTTTCAATTGTAGAGTAGTTTCTCTGGGATTTGTTAAATTTGCGTGAAAAATAGCAAACAGGATGATCTACCCCATGACTATCCTCTTGCAATAAACAGCACCAGCAGCCGTATCACTAGCATCCACAGCTAATTTGAATGGCAAAGTGAAATCTGGTGCAGACAACACGGGAGCACTTTGCAGTATGGCTTTAAGTGTATCAAATGCCTGTGGCATTGCTCTGACCAAACAAACTTTACTTTCTTTTTAAGTAAGTTAGTCAAAGGCTCAGTAATTGTGGAGAATTTGGACAGAATTTTCTGTAGTAACCAGCCATACCGAGAAAGCGCATCAGTTGTCGTTTGCAGTTTGGTATGGGAAAACTTGAAATGGCACTGATTTTGGCATCAACAGGTTTTACCTCACCCTGTCCTACAGTATGTCCGAGGTAAGTTACCCTAGCCCAACCAAACTCAGATTTGCAAGGTTGACAGTCAACATTGCTTTGCTCAGTCTCTCAAAGAACTTCCGCATGAGCTTGATGTGTTCCTCCCAGGTGTCACTATACAGGACGACGTCGTCAACGTAAGCTGCACATCCGTCTAGCCCGGATATGACGTCGTTGATCATCCGTTGGAACGTTGCCGGAGAGTTCTTCATTCCGAATGGCATCACCTTGTACTGGAACAATCCGTCTGGTGTAACAAAGGCGGATATTTCACGAGCACGATCCGTCAGAGGGACTTGCCAAAATCCCTTCAGTAGGTCAAATTTCGTCACATACTTGGCTTTTCCCACTCGGTCGATGCAGTCATCAATCCTCGGGATTGGGAAAGTGTCTGTCTTTGTTAAAGTGTTGACCTTCCTAAAGTCCGTGCACATACGATAACTGTGATCTGATTTGGGAACAAGTATGCACGGCGAACTCCAGTTACTTTTACTGGGTTCATAAAGTCATTGTCCAGCAGGTATTTGACTTCTTCCTGGAGATATTTTGCTTTTGTTGGATTCAGTCTGTATGGATGTTGTTTTACAGGCTTACTGTCCCCAACATCAACGTCGTGATAGATGACGTTTGTCCTCGTTGGAACATCTTGAAACAGGTGTTTATATTCGTGGAGCAGTTCTTTCACCTGTTGTTGTTGTTCTGGCTGGAGGTGTGCCAACTTTGTAGACTCCAGCTTCTCCAGGATTTCTGAGTTCTGAAGCTTGACCGAGCCCAGCTTTGAGTTTAGAGTATTTTCACTCAAGTCAGTTTCAGTATCACTATCTTCATAATGGCCAGAACTGACGGTACTGACAGGCTGAGTTATAGTAGGATTATCCCTATCCAAATATGGCTTAAGCATATTTATGTGACATAGCTGTTTTTGTTTTCGCCTGTCAGGTGTTATTATGATGTATTTAAATCACTTAATTTCTTATCAATTAGATATGGCCCAAAGTAACGAGCATGGAGTGGTTTCCAGGAATTGGAAGTAGAACAAGAACCTTTTGACCTGGTTCAAACTTCCGTTTTGAGGTGTTTTTATCGTATTTGGTTTTCATCGACTGCTGAGATGACTCAAGATTTTCTCTGGCTAATTCACATGCTTTAGAGAGTTTTGTACGAAAATCTGACACATATTGCAAAATATTCAGACAATCATCATCGTCTGATAGGAATTCTCTTTAACGAGCTTAAGTGGGCCACGGACTGTATGTCCAAATACAAGCTCAAATGGGCTAAAACCAAGAGACTCTTGAATTGACTCTCTAACAGCAAAGAGCAGAAAATGAATTCCTTCATCCCACTGCTTCTCTGTGTCAAAACAGTAGGTCCTAATCATGTTTTTCAAAGTTTGATGAAATCGCTCAAGAGCACCCTGACTTTCTGGATGATAGGCGGATGACCTATACTGTTTAATGCCTAGCTGATCCATTACTTGTTGAAAAATTCCAGACATAAAGTTGGAGCCTTGATCGGACTGGACACATTTAGGGAGGCCAAATAAAGTGAAAAATTTGACTAAAGCTCTCACTATAGTCTTTGTCTTTATATTTCTCAGTGGTATGGCTTCTGGGAACCGAGTTGATGTACACATTATTGTCAGCATGTACTCATTTCCTGATCTTGTTTTGGTAGGGGCCCAACACAGTCTATTAGTATCCTACTAAATGGTTCTTGAAATGCAGGAATTGGCTGTAAAGGGGCCTTTGGAATGGTCTGATTCGGCTTTCCTACCATTTGACATGTGTGACAAGTTTTACAGAAATGTGTTACATCTTGCCTGAGATTAGGCCAATAAAAGTGACTGAGAATTTTGTGATAAGTTTTCCTGACTCCTAAGTGACCAGCCCAGGGCGTTTCATGGGCCAGGCGCAATATTCAGCACGGTAGGGCTTTGGAACCACAATTTGATGTTTTATAGCCCAATCGTCATCAACCAAAACATCTGGAGGTCTCCATTTACGCATGAGAATACCAGACTTTGTATAATAGGAAACAGAGCTATCTGAAGTTTTACCTTCATCATCTACCCTGTCAAACAAAGACAAAATATCTGGGTCTTTGTGTTGTTCTGCAATGAGATTTGATCTAGAAAATGTCTGACTTTGGTCAGCAGAAGTTTTACTGGAAGTTTCAAATCCACGAGGGATAACGGAATGATCCGTGTCAAACACCTGACTGAGAAAGGTGTCATTTAAGTCAACATCTGTGACATTATTTTTGAGAGTATTTTGATTCTCGGAAGTTTTCTTTGACATGGCTCGAGTAATGGCACATGAAGGAAATAAATCGGGTATCTCTTGTTCAATTGGCTCTGGATCCTGATCTAAACTAGGATTATCAGTCACAAGTGGATTAGTGATGACCTTGTCCCCAGCAAGGTCGTTTCCAAGAAGAAGGTGAATCCCTTCGAAAGGCAAAAAAGGCCTAATACCTAAAGTCACAGGTCCAGAAACAAAGTCCGAAGACAAGTAGACATTATGGAGAGGAACAGGAATGTAGTCATTGCAATCTATCCCCTTAATAAGAACACTAGAACCTGAAAATGACTTTTCAGAAAACGGCAGGGTATCTGCCAACAAAAGAGACTGGGACGCCCCGGTATCTCTTAAAATTTTGACAGGGGTAGCGGAAGAGAAATCACTAGAAAGTGATATAAAACCATCATGAATAAATGGTTCGAAAATACCCATAATGCTATCTTGAGAAGAATTGACCTTGACCTCATTAATTGGGGATGAGAGGGGTTTAACCTCAGAAAATGTGTTGCACACATTATTAGACTCTAATTGAGTTGATGAAGAAATAAAGCCGGTGGGCTTAGATCCACTTTGACACTTTGACCTTCACGTTTTCTTTCAATTTGAAACACTCTGACATTAAATGGCCGCCTTTCTTACAATAATTACAAGAAAGTGTACCAAACTGTTTGTCAGAAGGAGATTGAGACTTGGGATCTGATGATGTGGGAGTGTTACTTGAACTCTGTGAACTGTTGTCATTTGATTTTCTACTGTCCTTTGAAAAATTCTTGGATGAAAAGGACGAGTTAAATTTACCTGCATTGTTTCTGTATGAAAAGGACTGGGATGGTTTGCTGAGAAATGAAGATTTGTGGGTCAATGAATAATCATCGGCCAAACGTGCAGCAACCTTCAATGTATCTGCCTTTTGTTCATTGATAAACGTCTTGATGTCACTCCGAATGCACCTTTTAAATTCCTCAATCAAAACAAGTTGTCGTAATTTGTCATAATTCTGACTGACCTTTTCAGAAGAACACCAACGATCAAACAGTTGTTCTTTTGTTCGAGCAAATTCAACGTAAGTTTGATCTTTCCCCTTCTCACAATCCCTAAAATTTCTGACGGTAAGCTTCAGGCACCAACTCATAGCCCTTGAGAATTAATTCCTTCACAGAATCATAATCTGAAGCCTGCTCTACTGACAACTGAATGTAAATTTCTCTGGCTTTACCCACCAAAGCACTCTGCAAAAGCATAGACCAGGACTCCTTAGGCCAATTCAGACTCTGAGCAATTTTCTCAAAATGAAGGAAATATTTATCAACATCCTTTTCTTGGAAAGGGGGAACTAACCTGAAATGCTTAGTGATGTCAAACTTGTCTGAAGGGAAGAATTTTCCTGACTGTCCAAGCTCTAAACGTTTTATTTCTACCTGTAATCGCTGTTCTTCTAATCGCAATTCTTTTTCTCTCTGTCTTTCTTCCATTTCTAATTTTTCCTTTTCTAATTCCAATTTCTTAAGCTCCAAATCTGCCTGTCTCTCTTTTTCCATTTGTAATTCTTTCTCTCTCATTTGTAATTCTAGTTTCTTGATCTCCAAATTTGTCTGCATTTCTAATTCTAATTTTCTGAGTTCAGAGGTAGACTCGGGCTCATAATCTTTCAGGGTGGATTCCTCAAATTGGCCTAAATCAACTAGATGTTTGGCAATACGGTACTGTATTTCCCTCTTGCGCATAGATCTTTTGACTTCTACTTTAAGGAAATTGGCCAGTGTTATGAGGTCGTCTTTTCTGAGGGAATTAAATGTGTCCTGATCAAGGTCATCCATAAATCGTCTGGTTTAAATTCCGCCATGATTAAATTTCGCTGAGTTCACAGTATACAGTAGTTTTGAAAAGGCTGTCAAAATGTTGTCAAACGGCTCAAAATATTCGTCTCCCGGACGAGCCCCCAATTTGTTACGTGCAGAGAAACGAACAAAAGGGTGAACTCAGCAGTTTTCCGTTTAAACAAAATTTATTACGAAAACAAAACTAATTGCTAAGTTAGGGACAGAGTACAAGCTTTAAAAGTGTACAGACTACTTATCTCAGCTGGGGGGACGGCAAAGCTCCAGTCTCAGAGTTGTAACAGTCAGTCGGATGAATGAACAGTCCTTTGGCTTGCAGGCTTGAAGCTGCACAAAGACCACAGTATAAATCCAGCGTTGACAGTGAAGGTCTTGAAAAGTCTTGAGAATGACTACTGCTGGAGTTTAGTAACACACAAGAGACACGATCCCAAAAGTCTGACTGGAAGCTGTGCACGTCCCTTTTATAAAGGCATGTAAGAACAATCTAGAACTTTTATTGACATGCTAATTACTGTTCTAAAATTATCTCCCTTACACAACTAATCAACTTTCCAGAACATTCCAACATGACTAATTGAATTCAAGGTTGTGAGGTCATCAAGGGCAGTGACCTTGGGAATGTTCTAGACTAATTGAACTCAGGTCATGATGAGTGTGGGGGAAATGACCTACATAACAATAGCTAGGTCAATAGTGGACCGGCCGGCCATAAATTGTTCTTATCTTTGAAAGGATAACAGTATAATAGGACTTCTCGGTTCTCTTAATGTGCACTGATGAGTAATAACATGTGCAGTGACCTTAACCGTACAGACTGTGCCGGGACTACAGTGTGAAAAATAGCTCTGAAGACACAATTATACACCTTTCATTTATCAGATCTGAACTTGAGTCACATTTAGCGCGAGGCATGATAAACATTTTGAAATTTCAAATCTATGTCTACTTTTAGAGACCCTGGAACAAAGACAAAGGCTTCAATCAAGACAGTTTTTATCAGTCATAGTTCACGACCTTTAATAATCGTTGCTCATTTGACAATTGGACTCTGACCAACGGCATGTCTTTTCGGCAGTGTTGGACTTAGAGAGCACCAGAAAAGGGCAAGAATTATTACAAAGTGTGAAAAGGACCACACAGGTTATGAACGTGTGGCCAATCACTGCCAACGTTCTAAATTTCAGAAGTACCTCGACACTCGCAATGGGTAATATTAAGTGACTGACACTCATTCTATAACCTTTACATACCGTAAATAACAGCCGTTTTCTCTTCTGGGTGCACTTAGACATTGAGTGTGATGTTAGGGCTCAAAACTCTCATTAAAGGGCACTTTTGTTATGTCCTCGTTGCTATGTAAAGGGATAGCTAGGTCAATACTTGGTCATAACTTGTCCTTATCATTGAAAGGAGAACAGTATAATAGGACGTCACTGTTCCCATTCACTGATGAGTAAGAGCATGTACAGCGATCTAAAACGTACTAACTGAGCTTGGACTGTAGTGATATAAATTCTTAGGAAATATAATCTTGGGTCACGTTATTTTTAGTACTGTGTCTTCCTTTATATACTCAGATAGCATTCCTCCTAAGATTTAAGCTTTGAGGCATCGCTTCCTATCACTGTTTATTTTACAAACCAGATATTCAATCTGCTAAGAAAATATGTCCAATCCATCACGTGTTTTATTAGTGACTCTAGAGACTTCTCCCGCCGAAAGTAGTTTATCAACGACAACACTCACCCTCCTAAATCAGAGACATTTCCACCCTCAACTGAAACACTTCACGTCACTTGACTCTAATCAGTCTCACACCCAAGTGTTATGCTTCACTGCATTAGCCAGTCTATTATTAGTATAGAAATAAAGTACACATGTATAGTGATAGACGACTTCGTCTCCTGACAGCTGTCTCAAATCTGGTCATATTACACATATAATTTCTGGTGCAGAGATAAGATTGCGAGACTATCTACTATATCCTGATGTATCCTTTCAACGATGTCACGGCTGAACTACAACTCCAAAGCGCTTTGCTTATTTATTGCGTTTCAAACACAACTGAAGGTTGCGCTGACGAACGCCTGTGACGTACTCTAAAATCGGACGCGTCTTTTGTTACAGCTAGAATTCATGTCAATCTTTAAACCTTGTGACAAGGAGACGTATAGGTAATCTCCTCTTTTATTTAGCATTGATATTCAAAAACAGAACACAAAATTTTACCACTGGTTTCGATCGCTGAGATTTTGAAAAAAAAAAAATGGAAACTCTTGTCACATTAGAGATTGCATCAAAGTTTCCATACATACAAAGGTGAATGTATTGTCTGCCCGCAGTCTAAAACATGAAGTAAAAAAGTTAAAAAAAAACACGCATGCGTCATAAGCCCCCTTGAACAGAGTCTGTGAGGAGAATAGCACCGTTACGCTTAGTTATTTCACATTTCAGATCGTTGAGCTACTAATTCGCAGGCTTGAAAAGTCATGATTGGTTAAATACAGACAGTTAAATCCATATCACGCTTTTCAAGAGCCACTCAGCCTATGATATATTAGGGTGTTAGTGCTCACGAAGAAGTGTTATTCTGGAAATTTCAACCAACTGAACAAATATTTACACCGATGGAGGGTACCTCACTTTAAGGGGGTACAAAACATTTGATCCGTCGTACTTAAAACTTCTCTTTTCTCGTTAAAGCTGGTCATTTTTCAGTCGCTGTGAATACGCCGAAGCACGTAGCTCACACCTTGTTTTATGACAGCGTAAAGTGTCTCGGTACAAACACTGTCTTCATGAAAGGCTACATTTGATCAATAATGCTTTGCACGTTTATCACCTGCAACCTTTGAAAGTTTTTATAAAGACATTTACACTCCACAAGCATAAGTGATCATTGAGTTGCTCCAATTTCATCTGATTTTATATTTTATCGTTTACATTGTACTAATACGATGCATTTCGCTGATTTTTCCAACGCATCCTGTTGTCATGGCCTCAAATCACTGTTTTACTTCACAGATATTCCTTATTAATACGATGAGGCATATGATGAACGCACTGAGACACTGAAGTGAAAACTGGCGATCATATGCTTCACTGCAAGCAAACAAGAAGAGGACAGACTGGCATCATAACTTAAAGTTAGTTTTATTATTGCTACCATTATCGATCAAGAAAGGCCATTGGAAGTCAAAATTATTTGATTCCGATTCAACTGAACAATGCTTATCAAGTGATCGTTCTTTTACCAACACACTCCTCACTGATACCATTCAACCGATCTAAACCATTTTCTTTCACCGGAGAACAAAATTATCCATAACATGACGAAATTAGAGAGCATGCGGATCAAGTCACATATTCCTGAGGCACAACTGTGTGCAAATTTTCTGATTCTGACCAGAATGCAACTCGGGTACGGAGTCTTTCGACAAAACGAGTACAACTTTTTACTGATCAACAGAAATGTCCTTTAACGTCATCCAGAGTACCGTCATAGTAACATTCTGGTCATCTCAAATACGTCTATGTCTTAAATACTTTGTGTCGGGACAGAAATGATCAGCTGGTTGATGAAGGAGGCAGTGGTATACGTAACATTTAAAAAAACAAACAAACAAGCAAACAAAGTTAAACGAGTAAACAAAGACGTTGAAATCTATATCCTCTTTGAATTTAAAATGATAATAGTCCAGAATGAAGAAGAAAATCGCAAGAATTTGGATTTTTAAATGTTATCTGGAAACGTAACCGAGAAATCGAATATGTCAGAGAAGTATGGACGGAAAATGTATAATATATGATCTAAAAATATTTTTGTGCAATTAATCTTGTCAGACGGCTCAAAAGGATATTGATAACAATCTGACAAACAAAATTTTCATTCGGAAGACTATAATATTTCGATATTATCTATAGAGGTCCTTAATCACAATGCTTCAGAAATATATCCTGCGAAGTGGAGAGAGAGAGAGAGAGAGAGAGAGAGAGAGAGAGAGAGAGAGTAAAAGGACAAATAAACAATCTTCGTCTTAAACAGTCTTCGTCTTAATGTTCAAATTGTCGATTTGACTTTTAACGGAGCAAAATATTGACTATGAGACGTTTTTAGATAAATTAACTATGAATTTTTGGGTTGATATTAAATAATTTGACGAATGACACACGTAATGAATTGAAGTTTACTGCCGGAGCAGCTTATCAACAACGATTTATAAAAATAAAAATCATTAGTCTATCTTTTCATTATTTTCGTTCTCTTACATAGTTGTCACTCAATGGAGTACACATACAAATGACAATCATACCTTTATTTCTGTGTTAGTCGAAAATTTGTTCAAAAAGTAGAACGATTCTCATCATCGAATGCTGCATTGATATTTTTGAATAACTTATATGCGGTTATATGAAGTTGTTTTCTTATAAGTTTATAAAACCATGTTTCCTTTGTAAAACATGTAATTTTGTAGTTTTCAAATCCCGAAGTTATCTTGTTGAAGGTAGTTCCGGTTCGCCTTCAATCAAATTATGACTCTGTGGCCCGTGACGTCATCAGCAAGGTATCATTGAATCCTATGGAGTACAGGACGTTCCATATATGAGACATGTAACAATTTCTTTAATGTAAAAAATGAGAAATAAGAATGCCTCAGGCGAGAGTGAATTGCTCTGAATTTCAGATACAGTGCAGATCGTAGCATTGTGAAGGCATGCAATCTGTAGGTCTAGAAACAATAGTACAAAAAGCTACTAAACTTACACTGTCTTCTCAACGTAAAGCGAGAACAGAAGCTACAATCATGGTTATGAAAGTAACAAATCCGACGGACGAAGCTTCAGCATTGGATTCTGTGTGAAAAACAAAGCAAAATACTTGATTTGCAATACAAAAGGCTTTCTGAGGATCTGTACAACATTAGCAAAGAGATCTTTGAAGAGATATGCAGATGACAAAATTTGTAAGTGTTCAATACTTAGTGTTTCATGCAAGGATATTTACCAGATACGATAACCAGATACGATAACCTAATTTTAAACTATTATGGATTCGAACGCGATAGGTAAAATATGTGTTTGTGACAAAATGAAAGAACTCAGCCGAAGATACATGGTACACGCACTTCTGTAAATTCCCATGCAATATGAAGTCGTAGTAAAGGAACGATCGTAATATTGAGAATAACTTTAAAAAAAAAAATCAAACTTAATCAGTGCTGGTCTTTTTTTTTGGAATGCAAAATAAGCGATTGCAGCTTAGCTAGAACTTACTTCTCGTATATACTAGGCGTTCACTCCATTCTTATGATAAATTTACAATACTAAGTCCAAAATTCAACAGTGTCAAGCGACTGTCCTGACTGCTGAGATGTATTATGGTTCGACTTGATCCATTAACTTTTAGGACGTAGTAATGCAAGGAAGAAGAGGAGTATACGGGCTCAATACCTATACATGACATACCTGTCGGGGATTCTGTTGTCGCTGTGAAAGTAATAACCAAGGAAAAACATTAACAACACAGTTTGATCTAATTTGGGATAATTGAATCTTCATATTTTATAAAAATTCTCAAAAGTATCAGGTGCCGTATAGCTGAATGTTGCAATATTACAAATTACTCATAGAAATGGGGGAATAGCTGAAAAAGAAAAGCAGATGAGTTTACATTTGAAGGTTAAAACGACCTTACTTAACCATCCAATTATCCCAAATTAGTTCCAATCGGTTTTTTTTGTAAATTCAATAATTTATGCACATAGCGTAGGCCAGTAGGTTCAGACAGGCCTTATACATACAATGTTTGTATTGAAACGCCATTAGCATGTCATTAATTATGCAGAGCTAACCAGCTGTCCCACTGACAGAAAAGGTTTTTTTATATGGACCAGTCAGAATCTTCTGGTAGTTGCTGGTGCAATTGCCATTCAACACACATATCTGCTAAATATCTGAATGCATTGCGCCAAGTATACTTAACAGAGAGACGGCGGCCATTTGAAATTTCAAATATTGGTAAATGTTAGGTAATTTGTTTCCCCGTCATCAATTTTTTTACGGTGAACCCTAATGTTTGCTCTTAAGTTGGCAAGAGATAGCTTGGAAGTGTCATGGAGGAGAGTTTGAGCAAAAGTTTAAATCTTTCACTTTCTGGATGCTGACAATTTAGCACTGAAAACTATTGACATGTACACGTAGCTTTCCTTTTATAAAAACACTTGCCTTGTAGAATATAGTGCTGAACGTAAGGTATGACGTCAATATATACAGTCAAGCGGATCAAGGTAAAGGTATATTAACTGCAAATTTACTGACGTTAAGGTTTGATTGCGAAAATGGCAAGAGGTGCGTTCAGTATATTTTCTGATTGACTTATCTAGAGAAAAAATAGTGAGAGAAATTAAATATATAAGCAGTTAGTTTGTATCGTACACTCACCCGCTGGCGCTGTACAGGTTTTGGTACCAACGTTTGTGGCAGCTGTACCGAAATTACCACAAACCACATTGTTTGTCGCATCAGCATCCGTCACGGTGATTGATAAACACAGTTTGGTGTAGGCTGTGCAGTTAGTGGCGTCAAGGCTTAGCGTGGCGGTGAGACCAGCAAAACTTCCCGATGACGATACAGCCGACCCGTCAGGCGCATTAGTTCCCGCTGCGGTCACTTCAGTCGATTTGGTTGAACCGTCAGCATTACTAAAGTACACCTTGACATCGCTTGGTGAGCCCCCGGAATCAGTAACCGTGTAGGCTAATGTAAAAGTAGTTGCAATGTCTGTATCAATGTAGAACACACTTGTAGCTGGAGCAGGTGATGTGACTGTCAATGTGGTAGCTGCAATGTCATCTGTAGCGGTACAAAATATACCATATTCATCTCTTACATAGATTATCAACACACAACGGAGAACAACATTCTTTTGCTCTCACTCTCAACGTTAAGTACTCATGGAAACTAGTCACCGATAAATAAAGATGTATCGCATGTAAAGATACGGAATAGGCAAATTATTGGGTGCTTAATTACATCTTTTCACTCCTTATATGGCCGAGTAAAATTGAAAATGTAAAAATTTCGATCTCACAACAATTAGAAACCAAGCAGTTGGGCTATATCAACATGGAACAATAAGACGAAGTAAACACAAATAGGGCTTCTTTCCTCGTTGACTAATACAGCGATATGGGGACAGAGTGTGAAATTTGAAGTGTGACATGCCCAGACAACCGAACTTAGAATCACTCTGGGGATGTAGTAATTAGCTTACGTCACTGCCTTGCATTGCGTATCGCTTCATTTGTCAAGATAAAAGGCAAGTACAAGTTACGGGTGCGTGTGTACCCCTAGCTAAACTCGTTCGACTTTTTTCCGAGTCGGTTTTTCGACTTTCGGCCGATGACTTATCTTAATACGGGCAAGCGGTCTTTCACATCTTTGCAAATCTCATGTTCGTAAGGGTGTGAGGCAAGGGCTTCCTTTGTTCAGAACGTTCACCCAGCGAACATCGTAGTGCCTAAAAGTTTTAGTTTGCTTTTAGTGAAATTGTCGTGTCAAACAAGATCAAACCACGGTCTTTTCACGAGATCACCAACGGTGTGGCGGCGTCACATGATACGCATACGGCCGATCGCCACACCGATCGAGTAAATTAAAATGACCTGTCAGGCTGTCTGGCTGTACTAAAGTATAAGCTAAAACTGTTTTCGTGCCAAATATCGAAAATAAACATTACAGGAAGGATGACGGTCGATGTCACATCCTCTTTCACCGGGAAACACTTGTGCGGCAGGAAGTTTCCCGTATCAACACATTCGTGAAGACGGAGATTAAAAATGGCGACCGAAAAAAACGGTTACAAGCTTTCTTTGTTTTTCGTCATTTCAAACATGTACAGAATAGAGCTAACACATCACTTTTTGCAGGATTCGTTTGCTTTAAAAATGCATGGGAACATGGGTCGATTGTACCATTTGTCTCGTGCGTCGATAAAATTATAGTTCTGTAAAAGGTTGGCGTCCAACCCAAATACCCAGGCAACACCTCGAGCAAGTGAACTGCAGCTACAACATGCAATGCATGTGTTTTACGCATTGAAAGGAAACACTCAGGCGCGGGATCGCTCTTCTTTCTATAAAATAAAATAATTCGCGAAAAGTTCATACTCAGACTGATACTGTCTTATTTAATACAAAGAGATGAAACTTTACCTCATCGTACTTTCCTATCTTTCCCGAGGATTCTATTGCTTTATCCACTCGCGCTTTGTCCTTCAGAGTTAAAATCCGACTCTGATTCGGAGCCACGTTCCGGATGCCCGGGTTTCAAATTGGTATGCCTATGCGCCTTCAAACCAAACTGAAACTGAAAGTGCCTATGTGGTATGTCGTATGTCGCTACCTTAAAATAGCTTGAACATCAAGGTTTCCGGTAATGTATAATTTAACATGAGCATGAACTTCACACTCTTATATTTATACGATCATGTCACAAAACTAAAAAAAAACCTATGACGTTGATAGTGATATAAATAAAAAAGTGATTCTTCATTTTTGTCTGAATTTCAAACCCATGAACCTTTTGCTGTTGTCCATTAAGCCATGGCAGAAAAAGAGTGATGTTTCGCACAAAGTTGCCACTGTGACACAGAAGCCAAATTATGATATTTTTCGCCATGAACCCCCATTTGCAACTTAGTCCCTATTCGATTGATAATTGTAAGGCTTCAACTTACTCGTACACGTCTTCGTACCGGCTTTCGTACTGCCAAAGCCGGTGCAGTATTCATCGTTAGCAATGTCGTCATCTCCCGATGTAATGTACGCACACAGTTTATAGTACTCGGCGCAGTTGGTTGCATCGAGTGTGAGTGAAGCTGTCAGATCAGCGTAATTTGTACCCGAAGCAGGAGTAGAGCCATCTGGTGCATCGGGTCCTTCAGCTGTGACCTCGGTTGACGTTATCGATCCATCGGCATTGCTGAAGTACACTTTTACATCGGTTGGTGTAACAGTACCCGTTAATACGAATGTCAAAGTAAATGTAGTTGCCACTGCTGTGCCTATTAAAAATTGCCCTGTCGCGGGATCTGGTGTTGTTACCGTCAATAAAGTAGGATATATATCATCTGAAATATGAAAATGTCAAACCATACAAAATAAACGTTGGCTACGAGCAACGATAATATATTTTCAAGGCTTAGTTACTGCTAAGTAATACAAGCTTTACTAACTAGCCAAAAATGGTTTTCACTTGTTCTACAAAATTAATTGTCTATGCCTCGGGCCATCCCAAGGTGATAGTACACATCTAATTATGTCGACAAATTAATTTAGTACACATTGTATTTTAGAGTCATACAATTACTTCTGTCTCGTGTCTGTTTGTGAGAGTGGAAAGTAATTACCTTCAAATGAATACAGTACTCACTTTCAGCCTGGCACAGTGCTACGCACCCGATAATAGCAAATGCCACAGTTGCAAAAGAAGACCTAATAAAATAATAATGAAATCTCGAATTACAAAGCAGGGACAGTTTATGATAGAATATTATGACGATTTCTAAAAATAAGGAAACCATTCAACGTATATTACTCTTCCTACGATTTGACATACTTCAGTTCAGTGGTGAAACGTCTATTAAACTTCACTTTTCTAAAATGAAAATAAAGTTGAGGACTTGGTTCAACTCAGTTTACACATACATGTGAACCATTGTCCAGCATTAAAATTCCAGTATTCAAATCTGATCATGAGTTCGAGATAGCAAGGTGGGAGGAAAGAAAACCAAAGCCACCTTGCTATGGGCAAGTACACCTTATAGATTCTATTCACATTTTAAGGACGTTCATGCTTCCGAAGTGAAAGACTTACACTTTTGTTTAATCTGTCATCAGTGAAACTTTCAATCATTCTTTTATCAAATCAAGAATGAAAATCAGGGGTCACCATGCAAATTATGGTACTATAGAAATAAATTACCGGACATCTACTTCTATTGCAAGTTCAATATGACCGTCTCGATCACTTTTGTTTTCAAGTTGAAAATAGTAGCGGTTCACTGTCGGTCAACTTATGACGTAATGTATGATACTGGTATCTGGATTTCATTTCAGCGATAATTTTATTTATGATCTAACTCAAATGACCAAGAAGATATTGCAGAAATCATTAAAAGTAGATTCCAAAATATTAGTTCGTATAGTAAGTGATTCATTGACCTACCTCATCTTTTCAAGACGGAGCAACAACGGTTACTGAAAGTCAGAAGAAAACACATAGCTGACAGAATATTGATAGGCAAATAATTCCGTAATTCCTAAGTATTATAGAGAATGTTTAAGTTCACGGAGAGCCTACTGAAAAAATAAAAAAATGACGGGAGTATCATTTGCTTTGTGGGTTATTACCGACCGAAAAACAACATATCGATATAATCCTTATTATAGACATAATCTATGAGTATAGATCCCTGTCCTAAAATGATCGAAATCTCTCATCCTCTTCATTGAACTATAAATATATAATATTTATTTAACAAGATAGAGCAATAGAGTTTAAGAGCATAAGGGGCATTGAGAGACAAAATCTACGAATGAGAATTCAATTATATACCAAACAATCACGATTTTAGAGGCTCTTGATTTTATGTGTACGGACAAAACTATTCTATGAACAGATGGAATATTTTTTGAAAGTTGAATACGATCATGACGTACAAAATCGGTGTCAGCAATTTCTAGAAAGTTGCCTGAATAAACTACTTGTCGTAGGTGCACCTGACAAAAAAATTGTTTAAAATTTATGGTTCAATGACTAGAATGTTATATAAGAAACTGCATCAGAGTTTAAAGATTAATTACTGTATGCCAATAACGTTTTGTATTTATGATTTATATAACTTCTATTTGAAAGATCGCCGGATGGTATTCTGAATTTTAAACGATGTTGATGATGAAAATTGTCTTGGAAAAGTTTTTGTGTGCCACGGCATGTTATGAGGCCTGTTAACCTCTCCACTCTGAGGAATCCCCAGTGGTTCTACTCCTGTATTAAGCATTATTAAAGTAAGAGTATCGAAGCATGATATTGTTATGTGGGGAAATTAAGATACTATTTAAGCGACGTTGGACATCTGATAGAGCAATCTCTCTTGAGTGTTGAAGTTTGTAATGTACTTAAAATATGAAGGTCGAAATCAAGCTAATGGCAGGAGTAAATCTGAACTAAAGTTGATACTAGGGACATAATTGTAGCTTGCTGTTCAGATTCTGTAACGTTAGGAGAGTCCCTTGATAGTACTGAAATTGTAACCACTATCCGCGTCTTCAAGATTGGCCGCGACTGAGAGCCATTTAGAAAGCATCTTTCATAGAAGGTCTCGTACATACTGTATTTATAGTTGTGTACATTTAGGGCGCTTTTTAATTCGTACAGTAAAACCATACGTTTCGGACAGTATAATGGTCAAGCAATATTGTAAAGCTGTAAATGCAGATCGTGTGAAACATACCTATCTTCTAATTAGTCACGATAAAAGCTCACCTGTAAGTTACTGTAATTGATGTTTTCTGGAGTAGCTTCTATCAGCTTCGCCCTATGAGCTTGTGTACAAACACTGCATGGAGCCATATTTTATACTCTACGCTTGGCAACAACTGAGGGTGTGACTTTCTGTCATTGGTCAAAGATTAGGAACATTCGTTTCTAATTGGTCGTGCGTGCAATTAGAATTCTGGTTAGGTTGTGTTGCAAAGCATGCCATTGTGGCAATATTAGCGTCGCAATTATTTTGGCACATTGTCTCCGAGTTTGTTGCCTGTCAACGCCTTTCCAAAAAGCCCAATATATTTGAGCAATATAGATCTATTGTACGCCTTAAAACCAACCAACCATATTGCCGAGGCGCTGAATATTAGATAGAAACCAAAACGAGTGTCAGGTCTCAGTGTAAATTAATAAGAATTGACAAAATCTCAAGAGCAGCGAAAAAGTTTCAGTTTTTTTTGTGTCATCCCTATTTGAGTGACGTCTACTTTGTACTCCGTTGTATCAGCATGTAATTTTTGGTCGCCAGCACCATGGCAACTGCCACAGGGGTTAAGCATACTACATAGCCCTAGATAACTAGGTAATTTCGTCATCGTTGCTCGAGGCAGGAGACAAAGCGTTTTATGACGTTTGACACGGGGGATGTTTACTTCATACAGTAGCAGTTTGAATTTAGACTCAAGATATCTCCTACACAGCTCTGTATCTACGCAGTAAATACGTAAATATAATTTTCTGCTCACGTTGAATGTTTGACTAGCTTTATTAGACACCTCACTTTCGTTCAAACAACGACCATCAAGTACTTATTGAACTGCAAGGACAATAATGTTCAGGTATCACTTCAATAAACTCGATGGGCACCAACAATAGCGTCGCTTAAACTATTCATTCACTGTGCATTGAGTGAACAGGACGTTTCGGGTCAATACGTATTAGAGCCGTCGGCAGAAATGCTTGTCAGCTTTTGTGTTTTCCACGTTTTAACATGTTTTGAAAATATGCCCAACCGAGACAAATTTCTTGGAGGATATTGTGAAAGTTGTCTGTACAATCTGCTTGCCAGTTGTAAAATAAACGTATATAACGATATGCATATTTAAGAGGGCGCTGCATCATATACGGCGTATTTTGAAGTAGAGGCATTTTAATTTTGCTAATTATATTTTTTGATAACTTTTTTGAGTGTCATCCTTTCAACCAATATCATTTAAAAAATAAATTTCAAAATAAAATAGTCGATTTTTTTTCCAAATGTAATGTTGTTACAAGTTAAATATCACATTTCAGAGATAGTACCAAGATTTTTACCCCAACTAATTTTTATCGCTTATACCGAAATTAAGGTTTTTTCTCCCAAATATACACCCCATCGTTCTTTGACTAAACTATAGTTGCCCTGTAATTTTTAGATTCTCCTTTCTCTTTTCTCTTTTCGAATAGTGTAAGGGGTTTCCTCATCATGAGAAAAATACTTTTGAAACAAACTCTATAGATAAAATACAGCTAAAACTGAAAGAGAAGTACAAAAGTACAATTTTCCTGTAGTATTGATAAATAAAAAGAAAAAAAATATCTAATACGTTAGGTATCAAAGTAACAAACGCTTTGGTTACGGTCTATTTTCTCAATTGTTCGTTCACGTTCTTAAGACTCCTTTGGTGTTGCTGGCTATGATTTATTTCTCTTTGAAATTCACAAGTCTAATTTACTTTTAACGCTTCTAAAACAGAGAGAGAGAAAGAGAGTGAGAAAGAGAGAGAGAGAGGCAGAGACAGGCAGAGACAGACAGACAGATAGACAAACAGACAGATAGACAGATAGACAGACAGACAGACAGCCAGACAGACAGACAGACAGATAGACAGAGGGAGACAGACCGATAAAGAAGTATACACATTTATGCAGGCAGACAGACAGACAAACAAGATCGGTGGGCAAATTTAGATACAACATTCCATTGTAACGCAGATATCTAATCTTCTGCAGGCGACATGCCGACCAGTTCATCGACTGCAAGACGGTATAAGTTTAAGGTGGTCACAAATATAGGCAGGAACTGAACACACAAACTGTACACACAGAACACAGTGAGAAATCATGCAGATATCGAGTTTTTTACTTGTTGAACTGTAATGATACAATTGCTCAGGCTTCACTTCAACGAAGTCAATGCGCACCAACAACAGCGCCGCTTAAACTATTCAGTCTAGTCGGAAGGTAGGGTTCCCATGCACCCCATGGATGTATTTTTTTAACCTACATTTTGTAATCCTTAGGGTCTATATTTAATGAATTTTGATGTTCCCAAAATCAAATCGTGTCCCATGGGGTTCATTTGGCGCCATCTTTGCCGCCATCTTGGCCGCCATCTTGGATTTCAACAATGGACTAGGGGTCACGTATCTACCGCTCGACGGAAATAGAAACAATAAAATACTATAAACGTTACATTTTTAGAAAGCCAAGATCATGGCCTTTTCATTGATATATAACTTAATAGGGATTAATTAATATTCAAACGTTGATTAGACTTTATATCGGCCATTGGCCGTAAATCGTAAAATTTGCTAAATTTCACAGCCAATAATTAAGTTCCCGTTCCTCCAAACATTTTTCATAATGTATTTATATATTTTTTGGAAGAACTCAGTACAATAAACAAGAAAAACAACATTAAAAGTATGTGTCTTGAGATTTAGTGGGTGTATGAGCTTTTTACTTACTACGCGGTATGCCACATATCCGTGTGTAACATAAGGGGTGGGGGTAATGTTTCCCTTTCTGTTTCGAATCATGAATGATGAAACCATAAAAATGTTACATTTTTTGAAAGTGCTGTATCAGACCTTTCTAAAAATATATAGATTTATGGGGAAAAATTGCATACTTTAAAGTTACAAAGCTTAAACCTTTCGGTTTGTGTCGATTTCAAGTAATTGTTTAAGAACGAAATTACAACATATGGGGTAGGGGTAATGTTTCCCTTTCTGCCTCGAACCATGAATTACGAAACCATATAAATGTTACACTGTTTAAAAGCTCTGAAATCGGCCTTTCCAAACAAGTATAGTTTTATTGGGAAAAAGTCCATATTTGAAACTTACAAAGCTTATGCCTTTCAGCTTGTGTCAATTTTAAGTGATTTTTTAAGAACGAAATTACAACATATGGGGTAGAGGTAATGTTTCCCGTTCTGCCTCGAATTATGAATTATGAAACCATATAAATGTTATACTGTTTGAAAGCTCTGAATTGGGCCTTTCCAAACATGTATAGTCTTATTAGGAAAAGTCCATATTTTAAAGTTACAAAGCTTATGCCTTTCAGTTTGTGTCAATTTTAAGTGATTTTTTAAACAAAATTATAATATAAGGGGTAGGGGTAATGTTTCCCGTTCTGCCTTGAACCATGAATTATGAAACCATATAAATATTATACCGTTTGAAAGCTCTGAAATTGGCCTTTCCAAACATGTATAGTTTCATTGGAGAAAATTGCATATTTGAAAGTTACAAAGCTTAAGCCGTCCAGTTTGTGTCAATTTTAAGTGATTTTTTGAACAATATGCACAAAACAGTTAGTCCGTTGGCCAGGTATCGAAATCATCCCCTATAAGGCATTTTACCCACTATGATTTTCTGTTAGCTAGTATTCTCAGCTGTCATAATCTGCTTATTTTCCATTTAACTGATAGTGTGTGAGAGTGTAACGACTTGTTTTTGAAGGGCTGTCACGCCCTCCGTAGTAAAATAGGAATGGGTTAGGGGTAACATATTTACCGCTAGTCGGAAACAAAAACAAAAAAGTACCATAAACAATACATTCTTAGAAAGCCCGGATATTCCCCTTACCATTGGTATACAACTAAATGGGGATAAATCGATATTCAAAAATCGATTAGATTTTATATCGGACATGAAATGTAAATTGTAAAATTTGCTTAATTTCAAACCCAATAATTAAGTTCATGTTCCTCCAAACAATTTTTACAAGGTATTTATACATCATTTGAAAGAACTTAGTGCAGTAGAGAAGTAAAAAACATTAAAAGAGTGTATCTTCTTGAGACTTATGGGGTGCGTCGATTGTTTACCTAATATATGGTATGCCGTACATCCCTCTATAATATACATTTAAGGGATAGGGGTATGAGTACTGTTTCCTCTCCTACCAAACGCAGCGAATAAGGAAGCCACATAAATATCATATCTCTGAAACACTAACGCAGTTGCTTTTCCAACAAGATATGGCTTGATGGGGTAAACTCAAAAATTATGCAGTGAAAATGCCTAAACTCAAAAGTTTGTGTTACTTTACTGACATTTACTTGTTAAAAGGAACATAGAAAAATACTCTATAGGCATTGAATAGCACTAAAAAGCTAAAATGGTGTTTAATAAAAGACGTTTTACTCATTTCAATAACTCAAATTAGGGAAAGAAAGTTAACAGCTATAATATGTCAAAAATTATATATTCAAACCACCAAAACACTAAATTGGATGTCATAGTCGTCATGCAAAGTTGATATGACAGCAGCAACAATCAATCCCTTTTCTTTAATTGTATCGCGAGAGATATATAAGCAATAAAGCACCACTTTGAAAGGATACCACACGGTTTCGACCGGTAAACAACATATACGCACGAACTTCAGTCGTGTGTATAAGGAGTGAAATGGTCAAAACCGAGCTCGAGTGGTGTACCCAACTTATAGGGGTTGTTTATCGCTATATTGTATCAGTATATTGAAACTTGTGATGAAAATAAAAACAATGTGAAAGAAACCCACTTTATAGGAATGGCCAACTTTACAGTATATCGTAAATACATGCACAGTCACGTGACCGTCTGGGCAAATCAGAGCTCACTATTCATAGTGTTACTTTTAATACCACATGGGAACACGAGAGAATCTTTTATCGCTGAAAACCAATCACCATTAATCCACAATATAGCTTCTCCATAATAAGATAAGATGGATCGACAACACTTTACCTTCCTTACCAGAAAACAAGAGATCATAACCAATTTTTCGAAATTATTTTACAACGCAGAACACTATATACTCCCAATGAGGATTACATTTTCGACTAGGTACTAAGATTCAATAGCAAAATAATTCTGGAACTAAAACCCGAAAAGCCAAATGTCACAGAACGCATTCAAATTACGCAACTAAATAGTAAACAGAAGGCGAACAAACACTCTCTACACCAAGCAATAAGAAGGCGAGACAAACCTCAGAAAATGACTAAAAGGCTTATATTCCCATTGACACCTCAATGTTTAAAATGCCTTGTGAGTTAATCTATCATTAGTTTCTTATCATGGATGACATTTAAGCAATGTCAGACCCTGACGTCTTTGAAGCAAAGACCCTACAAACGGACGTTTTAGGGTCAATGCTTGAAGATACCATTCCCACCAGCATGATCGAATCAGAGAGACTAGATTGATCTAACTTTCGAGCTAGATCAGCCACCAGCAGCTGAGAAAAAATAAGTCAACATAATCATCAGAGTCAAGCGAGCTAGACAACGGCTTCACACATTATACTCCACAGAGAGGACATTCTTACACAATTCACAAAAAGCGTTCAAAAGCTTTGATAAAGGCAATTTTCGCGATCCCAGGGACGGGCATGGCTGGTTGCGTGGCAAATGCAAAATGTTGGTCATGCTGAATCAAGGTGTAATCAAGTAATAGCTTATTTATAGATTTGGAAAATCCTAATCCTGATAGTAGTGATGGAATATAAACTTTGTGAAAAGTTGAGAAAATTGCCACTTCTTTGATTTGTATGTTTTACATTCCATGTTGTACTAGCCTGTACTATACATGAACAGTCAATACACCCGGCAAGTATTCTGTGCTGTTCTTTATAGTTAGGTCCCCGCAATCCGAGATAAGTCTTTCTATAGTGTCAACCATTCTCTTCGATTACTGTAATCTACTCCAATAAATTCCCATTTAACTCATTTGTATGGTTACAGGGAAGCCTAAGCCTATCTCTTACAATCTAAGATTTGAGATATTTGACAACAATATATATGCAATTTTCATATTTTTCATAGGCCTAAATAACACACAGAAGAAAGTCATACTCAATGTTTTGTCCAATTGAAAGTCAAATTTTCACCGAAACAAGTAGAGGTGGCCATCTGTAAGCCAAACGAGAATTAATATTAGCAAAGATGGATATTAATTAAGCCTTTCCCATTTCCGATCCCAGTTACTCATACAACGGGGTATAAGCGAAAGCCAAGAGTATCGAATGTGTTGAAACCTAAGTGGCCCCTATTCAGTACCACGTAGCCTACAGGTACACCTTAAAGAATACTTACCAGGCCAAAATACCGAGTGTTGAATTCCTTCAAAAGTGGCAACACCTGGAAAGACACTGCGGCAACCAATTTATCACCCTGATCTCTAACTATTACCTCTACACCCAATAAAGCACCGGGACTCAAGACAGTTGTACATCACAAACTTGAGAGAGCGATCGAAGACACTCGCTACACAGAACGCAGGATGGAAGGCTGCAAAGACGATTCTTCAAATAGGCAAAAAATAGGCAAAAAAGAGGCTAAAAACAACACAAACATTCACAGCAACGACGACAGGTCGGGTTTTCTTCCTATACTACGGTACAAAACCAAACCAAAGGGTCTTTCAAAGGCCACTGCACTTCCCTTAAAGCGCGGCTCGAAATGGATTTGGATCATGATTAGTGACAAGTATGATTGGGCGTTTTGGGGCATGGCTCTGCATAATGAGTCTGTTGGTAACGGTTGCGATCGTTCGCATTATCTGCGGACCTGTTTGCTCTCAGATCACGCTCAGGCTCGGACTAATATAGATACGTACAGCCTTCGTTTCAAGGTTCGTTTCAGTCATGCCATGGCAAATACTCGAAATAAAAAAGAAAGGAAAACTATCAACTTAATCAAACAAGAGTTTGCTTGAATGAATTTACCGAAGTTTCAGGCCATATCAACGTTCGTTATGTGAATGATTCCGCTGCTGACCGCCATGTACATACGGAATATTGGCGCCATCTAAAGTCGAATAATTATCAAAAAAGTAAAAAGCTTATATCTGGGCTTTCTAAGAATGTATTGTTTATGGTACTTTTTTGTTTTTGTTTCCGACTAGCGGTTAATATGTTACCCCTAACCCATTCCTATTTTACTACGGAGGGCGTGACAGCCCTTCACAAACAAGTCGTTACACTCTCACACACTATCAGTTAAATGGAAAATAAGCAGATTATGACAGCTGAGAATACTAGCTAACAGAAAATCATAGTGGGTAAAATGCCTTATAGGGGATGATTTCGATACCTGGCCAACAGACTAACTGTTTTGTGCATATTGTTCAAAAAAATCACTTAAAATTGACACAAACTGGACGGCTTAAGCTTTGTAACTTTCAAATATGCAACTTTCCCCAATAAAACTATACATGTTTGAAAAGGCCAATTTCAGAGCTTTCAAACAGTATAACATTTATATGGTTTCATAATTCATGGTTCAAGGCAGAACGGGAAATATTACCCCTACCCCTTATATTATAATTTTGTTTAAAAAATCACTTAAAATTGACACAAACTGAAAGGCATAAGCTTTGTAACTTTAAAATATGGACTTTTCCCAATAAAACTATACATGTTTGGAAAGGCCAATTTCAGAGCTTTCAAACAGTATAACATTTATATGGTTTCATAATTCATGGTTCAAGGCAGAACGGGAAACATTACCCTACCCCTTATATTATAATTTTGTTTAAAAAATCACTTAAAATTGACACAAACCGAAAGGTTTAAGCTTTGTAACTTTAAATATGGACTTTTCCCAAAAAACTATACATGTTTGGAAAGGCCAATTTCAGAGCTTTTAAACAGTATAACATTTATATGGTTTCGTAATTCATGGTTCGAGGCAGAACGGGAAACACTACCCATATCCCATATGTTGTAATTTCGTCCTTAAAAATCACTTAAAATTGACACAAGCTGAAGGGCATAAGCTTTGTAAGTTTAAAATATGGACTTTTCCCAATCAAACTATACATGTTTGGAAAGGCCGATTTCAGAGCTTTTAAACAGTGTAACATTTATATGGTTTCGTAATTCATGGTTCGAGGCAGAAAGGGAAACATTACCCCTACCCCATATATTGTAATTTCGTTCTTAAAAAATCACTTAAAATCGACACAAACCGAAAGGTTTAAGCTCTGTAACTTTTAAATATGCAACTCTTCCCCATAAATCTATATATTTTAGAAAGGTCTGATACAGCGCTTTCAAAAAATGTAACATTTTTATGGTTTCATCATTCATGATTCGAAACAGAAAGGGAAACATTACCCCTACCCTTATGTTACACACGGATATGTGGCATACCGCGTAATAAGAAAACAAGCTCATACACCCACTAAATCTCAAGACACATACTTTTAATGTTGTTTTTCTTGTTTATTGTACTGAGTTCTTCCAAAAATATATAAATACATTATGAAAATTGTTTAGAGGAACGGGAACTTAATTATTGGCTGTGAAATTTAGCAAATTTACGATTTACGGCCAATGGCCGATATAAAGTCTAATCGACGTTCGAATATTAATTAATCCCTATTAAGTTATATATCAATGAAAAGGCCATGATCTTGGCTTTCTAAAAATATAACGTTTATAGTATTTTATTGTTTCTGTTTCCGTCGAGCGGTAGATACGTGACCCCTAGCCATCGTCGAAATCCAAGATGGCGGCCAAGATGGCGGCAAAGATGGCGCCAAATGAACCCCATGGGACACGATTTGATTTGGGAACATCAAAATTCATTAAATATAGACCCTAAGGATTACAAAAATGTAGGTTAAAAAATACATCCATGGGGTGCATGGGAACCCTACCTTCCGACCCGACTAAACTATTCATTCACTCTGTATTGAGTGAACAGGACGTTTCGGGTCAATACGTATTAGAACCGCAAACAGAAATGCTTTTCAGCTTTCGTGTTTTCCACGTTTAAACATGTTTTGAAAAATGACTCACCGAGACTAATTTCTCGCTGGATATTGTCAAATGTTGTTAGTACAATCTGCTTCCAGTTGTACAATTTGCTTATAAAACGATTTGCAACTTTAAAGTGAAGTATAAAACTACCATTTTTTCCGTAGTAATTACCAAATTAAGAGAGAGATATTAAAGCCCCAGTATTTGTAACTTTTAACATTTTTTTTCATATTTTTGATTAAAATGACATCCTCAGTATGTGAAAGCAGACCATAATTAATACTGAATCGCATGGTTTGCATGCCCAGCCCGCCTCACGATTAACAGTAAAAGGATTGAAAAATGACTTCTTGTCCGGACCAGAAGTCAGCTTTGTTGACACACGAAACGAAACGTAATCACACCACCGCGCATGCTCAACCACATCTACGCAAGTTTTACTGTGGCGTCCGTAGAAACCATACGCTCTTCGAAAAGGGCTGGTCCATCGAAACTGGAGACTCAGCTAAAAACGCGCGAAAGTTGGGTGAAATACCGGAAAGATATAAATATGCAAGTGTTTATAGATTGTTCCGAATATAATGAGCCGTGCAAACAGACGTCTTGAACAGCTAAACTAACGACGGAGGCAGTCGATTGTAAGCTTCATGCAAGGCACTGCACGTTGTGACCGATGGTACGGAGAGTTTGCTGAATGAATTGAGAGAGAAAAACATATATGAATAAAAATTCAACACTTCACCATTGTAATCATTGAACTAGTCGTTTCTTCCATTATGGAGTATAATGAAAATTTCGTTGAAAATAAATGACGGGACTGATTCTGCTCCGTCTACTCAAACGAAGTTTTGTGTACGGCCAGGCTACGCTGCAGGCAACACAGCCTATCAACTTCGCATATCGTTGCCGTACGGCGTAATTGAAAACGCTCAGAAAGGAAAAATTATATCTTGAATGCAGCACAAAAGTCTTACTTATTAAATTTAAAAGTATTTCCAAATTATATCGAACGTAACGGGTATCTAATCCTCACAAGGACTACAGTAGTACAGTAGTACTACGGCTAGCTGCGATGCGATGGAGCTCCAGGCATTGCATTGTATAAAGCAGAAGTTCGAAAACAAGAGAGATCCCGGCCTCACTGCAAAGTCGTCCCCTGCGCACCCGGCCGACCCGGGGGCCCGACAGCGAACTAACCTCTTGGTTTGATTCTGTTGTTTATATATTTTTGTATAAAATTCATGATACATATATCTGACTTTCACAACTGTACAATTTGCTCAGGACTGTGAGTTTGGCTGTAGTCTACAGACGATCGGAGGGAGCTGAGGCAGGCCCCAAATTCGCATGGACAATGCCCGGGACAATTATAGACGCAGCTCGATGAGAAAGTCATTCACATAAACCTAAATGAAGTGATCAATACAAAACTTTTAAACATCACTGGTTCTGAAAATTTATGATCAACGGTTCTGACCTACGGATTTTACACTGCGACGTTTTTTTTGGTGTGTTTGGCCGGCTACTAGTCCTGTAAGGCTGTACTACATGGAGGAAGTAGACTGTACAAGTGCAGCGGGGCGGGCCGAGATTGGTGTGAGGCCTGCAGCAAGGTAAAATTGACAGCGTCCAATGCAGAATGCCCGCGTGTTATCCTTTCTCGTTTGGGAGGAAATTTACCGCTGTATTCAGAATGCCTTTTTACCAGTATAAAAGCTCAGTAACTGATCAGTAACTGATGCATCAAGAGCCAAGAGTCTGTAAATTTCTTAGCAGTAGCTCCATTGTTTTTTTTCTAAATTTTCGCTGAGATACAGCAGTGCGTATACTGGTCCCGATCGTTCTGACTCAGGCGTTCACAGCTGTTTAGGGAGCCGTCATAATTTACGACCTGGGGGTCGGAGGAATTACATTAGAAACTCCGAAATTTTGAGTCACACCCCAGCCAACCATGATGACTTTGAGTAACCCCCTCTCTAACAGAAAGTTTGGCATACCTGAGCCCATGTAACAATATGTAGATATAAAAGCTCACCTAATAAGCAGTCTCCGACCATATAGTATTGTTAAATTTGGATAGGTAGCATGTCATTATGGTATGGTTAAATGTCCAAATGGTTGTTGAACTCAAGTCAAATAAAATATACATTTCTATGATAATATAAAGGATGAATTCACAACACTTCAGTTTTGTCCTAGCTTATAGTGATATCTGTCGAGAACATTTCTCCATGACCCAGCCTCTCCTTCCAACCCTGGTAACGTCTGCAGAAAACTACTGTGTGACATCATCATCACCACTGTTGATCCTCATCTTTTCTGTCGCTGGTGCCATTGCGTACATGAACAACGATATCATTCTCATCGTCACTATCTTCTCTTTCATAATAACTATTGCTAGTAGTAGCAGCTACTTGTAGTTTTTTGCCTTGCTTCATCTATTTCATATTTATTTGTACTGTTAGAGTATTTATTTCCTTTTTATTTAATATGTATCAGAGTAAAATATATATATAATCAACTACTCATTATGTCATTGAGGACAGAGTAAGACAAAGAAAAAACATTTTGAGCACCCCCTTATAACTTTCAATTTTTGAATGACCCCCAGGTCGTAAATACTGACGGTTCCCTTACTTGCTGCCAAAGGCCATTGCGTTCACTGCACTCGACAGCGTGTATGCCATACATTGCCAAACTATGTTGCTTCGATTTCGCAATCACCTTTCCGCTAAAGCGACAATCAGCTGAAATTTATTACTTCAAGTTACTCAATTTTGATAGCTATTTGCCTACAGAAGTGAGCCAAGTGTATATAGTGTCGTCTTGATTTTACATCGGTACCCGGAGTTCTGAGTGACCAACTGCAGGGTGCGCATCGGTGCACTGCCGACTGCAGTTTGAATAATCCGTATATAACGCACACTGTACCAGAATAGAATGTCAGCCTCCTCTGCCAAAGTTCTGTATCCTCTGAAACACAGTAGCAGTATGTATTTGAACGGAGAAGAACAAAATAAAACCATTCGCAGGTCGTTCAGCCGGCGACCATGGGCGATTACCCAGGCAGTGTGGCGTGGCATGGCAAGGCCCCAGGAATAATGCAGGCTCAATGATGTCATCAGTATCGGCGTTCTCGATCACGTGCACAGCCTACAAGTTGTCAACAAACCCGCGCGGCAATCCAACTCGATCGGGCAATATTTAGCGTTCGTATGTCACTACAGGAGCACAATTTGGCTTATTTCTTTACTGAACAACATTTCACGATGGATGTAAGAGAATAATATTTAATTTCGAACATATAAAAAAGGTTAAAAGTTACAAATACTGGGGCTTAATGTAATAAAACTTTAAAACTGCTTTGGTAGGCAAGCATTTATTGGTATTGCTGGGTTTGATGTACTTCTCTTCTGAAATTCATGTCTAATGAAATTTTCTTTCTTAAACAAACGGGCACGCCGATTGGTAAAAGTAGACCAATGATGATATAAAATCACCATTGCCAGGGCAATATAATATGAGAGAGCTTGAGATAGAGACATGCAGTTTTACAGACATACATGCACACACAGAGACAGACAGAGAAACAGACAGAAAGAGCAACAAACAGACATACGGGATAACAGATAAAGAAGTATACACTTATATGAAGGCAGACAGACAGACGCACAGAATCGATGGGCGAGAAACGACGTTCTACTGTAATGACATATCTAACTTTCTACAGACGAGACCATTCTATCGAAAGTTTCGGGGGTCACATAAGCTTACATTGACCGGAAGTGACCTCTCTAATGGTACACACCGGACAAAGTGAGAAATCCTGAAGATATCACTTGTTTTTTCTTGTACTATGAAGATCATTAAGAGTATACTCCAGGTTTTGGTGTCTGACGGAATCGTGCAAATAAATATTTGTAAAACAAACACGCTAACTAATTCTTAACACATTTCGCAGCGTCTGGATTATCGATCAGTGTGCAACCGTCAGCAATGAATTTAAAGAGCTAGCAAGTGCATTATCTGTTGCACCATTAGAATTTTTCCGTTAATAGAAAATGAAACACGATATTTCATAGCGACCTCACCTCGGCTCTCCCTATTTGCTATGTTCTCATTTGAGTCTGAATACCTTTCTGTGCCTGGTTTGTGTCTCTCCTCCGACTCGCTGAGTATTTTATTAATCCGTGCGTCTGTATGTCTGTCTGTCTTTCTGTCTTGCTCTGGACCTATCTTTTTTCAAACCTCTTTCCTTTTTCACCAGATTTCAGACTCTTCCATCTCAAAATATCTACCATTTTTAAAGCTACAAGTGTCTTTCTGTCTCCCTTTTCTGTCCATAGTTTTATTTATCTAGCTGTGTCTGACTTTTTATCTGTTACTTTTGTGTCTGTCTCTTTCTTTCTGTATATCTGACGTTGTCTGTCTCTGTGTCCTTCTCTCTCTGTTTCACACACCCTCTCCCCTTTTTTATCCTGCAATACTGAGAGCGTATAAGGTTAACTTTATATTTCCAGTTGATATCTAATATTTACAAGAAACTCATACTGCTACATGTCAAAAATCGAAAGATGTAACTTCTTGTTTAATTATAGTATTTTATATTCTTGGGGTTTTTTGTTTTTGTTTTTGTTTTTGTTTTTTGTTTGATGCCCTCAAAATTTAATCAAACATGACGTATTTTCCTGCGATCCTAACATTGGCAGATACGCCAAAACGTTGAAAGATGAAAAGGGAAATTTGAATGTGGTTTTCAAATGAACAATAAAATCAAATCGTAAGCGCAAGTTCAAATAAAAGTTGGAAATGAAAAGAGTCAATTTTGGTAACATTTCACTGGGACTGCTAGTAGGGTACGTGACAAGCATTGCTGATGGCATTTCCGATGTTACCTGCCTTTGAATTTCACAAATACTTGGATGCCACTTGTTGACATATTTAGCAAACTGCAAATGCACTTTGCCATGATAAATTGAAAACACACTCTTTACTTTAGTTACGTTTGTGACAGCACAAATAGAATCCGTTCAAGTTCTCATGCAAAATTATTGCTGACGGGTATGTCTGTTGTTACCTGGTAACACCTGATACTTATAAATTGAGCCTAGAATGGTGGCATGTCCATTCTTGCCTCTCTTTAATTTTAAGAGGACTGTATTAAGTTTATGTGACGTTTGACAAATTGGTAATAAAGCATCCATAGATGGTGTTCATTCGATCATGCGATGCATAAAACTCAAGGTTCTCTGAGTCATGAGAAACTTGTTATCTTCTTACACCAAACGGCCGGTGACCTTGACGACTACTTGGTGATATTTAAAAGCATTGCTGTAACCTGTCGCTACAGTTTCACTCATTTCACAAACTTAGCATCCACAAGATATCACTACCTCAAGTTATGTAAAATATTATGTATTGTTGTTGTTGTTGTTGTTGTTTATGATGGGTTGTATTTTACTTGTTTTTATTTTCTTATTTATAACGAATAATATTTGATCACAACATTGATATTCATCGAATGCTTCAAGAGTTTTTGGCGAAATTCTGAGTGATATTAAGTAAAATGATGTGTAGAAAAAATACATTTCCAATATTCCGACTGTTCGTCAAAGTGTAGTTCTCGACAGTACCAAAACAGAATAGATTAAAATTGGTCGTTTAAATAATGAACAATATGAAATGTATCACACTTTAGCATATTAAGAAAATTATGCAATTCTTCGCAAATTCAAAGCAGTGAATTTAAATTCGAATACCATCTATGTTGTGTTTTGGCCGGATAATAAAAAAACAGAATGGAATTATTATTATTATATTATTATTATATTATTATTATTTGTAATTTTATAGGCTTTGCTGTTTTCTTTCTCGACATAGGTATGACAATAAATCCCGAATACTTGCTGTGACTGTCAGCTTGTAAAAATGAAGTACTTTATACATATAACAACACAATGCCCCATTGAATTAGTTCTGATCGGGTTCTGATTGATATATGAGTGATATTTATCTCAGCTAGGCGACTGATGCCGTATGTTGTGGGTTCGAATCCGATTGAATACTATCCGATTTATATAACCAGACACAGTAAGAAGTATAACTTGTACATAATATCAGTCTTTACGCTTACTGGGCTCAGGCCTTATGCCCACTACTAAACTCGAATGACAAGGTTCAAATGACTAACGTTAGATTTTCTTGGATATTTCCAGCCATGGAAGAGTAAAGTTCTTGGAACAAAAATATTTTTCTCAGCAAAGCGCGATACAGGCATATTTGCAACCATTACTGTTGATCTCGTGTAAATAAAGTTTTGGTCTGTTGCAAAATGAGATATGAGAGCTCATATTTTATGTCCCGGGAACACATTATTTTGAGTTGAGATGTTATTTTAGTCAAGTCTAGTCAAAGAACATATACCTGATTCTTTAGTGTCAACATTCTTAGCCTCAGAAACAGCCAGACACTAGCGATCATTGACAGTTGGGTTATGCTGTACATTCTCAGCATGTTTTCAAGGACTTGAACTTTGTTTTCAAAGTGTACTTGAAAAAAAAAATCGCGCGTGGTAGGTTAAGATCAGCTGCCCGGTAAGTTGACCTTGAGAGCGGGAACTTGCCACGCGTGAAAATTGCAGATTTCAATGTCTCCAGAAATAACTAGTTATATTAGGATCGACTGAAAGCCAAAACGTGCCTCGATTAAAAGACCATGCACATGCGTTACAAATACATAAGTTCTCATTTGGACCTGCTCTATCCCTAGCACACTGATGAGTATGACAAAAACCCTACAGTGGTTCAACACCCTGTCATGGTTACCTTGAACTTTAGCTTCATAAAATTCGGTCACCATGACATGGTCGACCGAAAACGCCTATACTCATTCAGTGTCCACTTTAACGCGTCGGCATGTCAGGTATTTGCTCTTCTCCAGTCGCCGAGGGCGGTCATTCTCGGGTAAAATAGTTAATTGCTTAGTCTCTAAACAAGCTTGTCTCAATTCGTTGCCGCGAGCGCGGTTCCAACAATTTGGCCAGCTAACCCCAAAACGATATTGTGTGCCTAAATCTGAAATGTATAGTTCGATGGAGCGTCTTATGAATATATTTTACACTTTATCGAACACAAATAAAAGCACGACTAGATACTAGCTATCCGGAGATGAGTAAGTATGTCAATGATTGGCACAAAGCCAAATTGTGCCTCGATTGAAAGACCAACCAAATGTGTTGCATATAGGCTCCCGCCTGGACAGGTTCCATCCTATCGCACGCATGACAACAACCTTACGGCGGTCCAACATACTGATAAATAAATATATTCAGAGCTCACAAAATAGTTTGAATTTAATTGAAAACTGACACTTCAAACTTGCACAGCATATTAAGTCACATTCTAAGCTGTCCATACACATAAAGGGCGAATATTATGGAAATTCAATACTTTCTCTATGGTATTCCAACTCACAACGTATGGTAAATAGTCATCAAGCGAAGACTAACAGACTTTACAACTCGGCCAATGCCCATGCTGAGTGAATGCAATATCTGAACATGCTGTCGAGTTCATTAGACTTTACAAAATCAATGAATACACGGCTATACTGGCTCATCGAATAATTACTTAAAATATTTTTAGATGCAAACACAAAAAATGGAAGGGCAAGTAAGTATGAAAACCTTTAAGTCACGTACGATTTGAAGTGTACTTTTTTGAACGATGGCATAACAAACTCTAATGGCGATCTCGAAAAGTATGCATAACTATGTAATTCCCTGTTTCATTGGCTGTGTTCACGTCCAATCATATTTTTCTCGAGAACATGGTTTTTGAAATCATCATCGAAAAATCATTTGATGAAATTCGCTACAGACATTGATCTTATAAATTGTTAATTTTACTGAAAATCATAGGGCGTGAGAAGTTAATAATTAGCTCATTTACGTATTTAATAAAATTTTGTAATTAGTGTTTTAACTCTGAGAGTACTGTGCAAAAAATGATGAAACCTGCTACATATAATGATATAAGATATCCGATTGTTCTTATTACACGCCTCACACAGATATCGACTAGATTGGTATGAATTTGGTTGATTGACAGGAATATTGAAAAACCTAATACAATAAATCCTCGTCAGAGATAGTTACTCTTGCAGTAGACCATATGAACGTCTTGTCGTGTCAGAAATCTGATTTCCATTCCGCGTCGTGTTCTCAATTGAACAGCTGTCAGAATATACAATGTCTGTTTTTGTTCTTGTGTTTTGGTTAGTTATTATCTTGAAGTCTGCAAGTATTGCGTAACATATCCTTGCTCGTTGATTTGTCACTTTGATATAAGACAGGTCAAACGTACATATATGTACACATCTTCATAACAGTCAAAAAGTATGCAGTAAATCACGTCATACTTTAAAATTTTATGCATCTTGTAGTGTCTTATAAATGTCAATAATTGTCGAGTCATCACCGGTCAATTTCAATGCTTGATAACTAAGTTTGCAATTTTGTCGAACTTAAAGTTAATTCTTCCATTCAGGGGTCACATTTATTCTGTTGAGTAAAAGCTAAAATTTTCTAGTCTGTTCCCTGACTATTAATGAACCTGTTTAAAACACGTGAGCATATTCAGTTCATATCTGGTACTAAATTTGTCACCCCAAATTTAAAATATTGGTTTGGTTCATCATTAAACTTGCCAAGCAGTCGTATGTTGCGTGATAAAGAAGTGCTAATTTAAGCAAATGTATGCAAATCACCCGATTTCCTGGCTTCTTTTTTCTCCCGATTCCGAAATTTCTAGCAAATTAAAGTCCACTCTGGCCCGATCAAATTTAAGACATTTTCACATTATGTTCTGTAAATCCCATATAAAAAGGCTATTTTGTTTGGCAATAAAATTCTTACATTTTCTGTGTTAGGCATTTTAATTTTGCTGATCATACATTTGTGTTTTTTTACTAAAATTAATTTTTATCATTATAACCAAATTGAGGTTTTTTACCCAAAAATACACTCATACCATCCTTCGAGTTAGCTACTGCTACCATACTAAACTTTACAGTCTCTGCTTTTTGAAAATATGTAGAGTAAGAAGGTTTTCTTGTCATCTTTGATGAGCAATATTGCTTTAAAAAGACTGTGTTGACAACATGCAGTTCCACCTTTAATTTGAATAATCATTTAAGTTGGAGTGAATTAGTAAATAAATTACTTCGATCGTTCGAATGAAAAAAAAGCCAACCCCAAGTTTGATTTTTTAGCCAAATGTGTTGATATTATTCGCATTTTTTTACGGTAAACGTTTTTAGAAGTCAAATGTTGGTTTATTACGAATTTGGTCAATTATAATCTTTAAGAATACATTACAAGCTTCAAAAATCGAAAAAGCAGAGTTGAAGCTCTGGATTACTGTAACTGTTTGACCAAGGGTGTCTGACAACAGTGCAACTGTTTTATACACATACATCTCCGTTAGAAGGTCTCTGCACACATAAGGAATCAGCTAGGTTGAGACTTTAATTGCTTTTTATGAGCGGTCAGCTGTGTGTGACAAAGTCCACGAAAAGTTTGAATGACCATTTAAAATAAAACCCTCTTTTTGTTAAAGAAGCCGCCGATTACAAAATGTAAATCGTAGGTGAACGCCAATGTTGAACAATTTCTATGAGTTTCACGTCTCAAGTACACGTCTACCTCATTCCGCGATACTGCTTGAATTCTGCAATATTGCTTGAATATGTGAGGACCTTGACTAAATAAAATTGTACTTAATTGTTGTTAAAATAGTATATTCAAAATAAATTCACTAAACCTTCGCACATGGAGTGTTTTCAACTTATATAAAGGAGCTAAATCACAGAATTACTATCCAGAAAATGCGATATGGTTAACTGTTAAAGTGAGCATATTAACATTTGTAGCCGTTGCCTGAAAGATACAAGTGTCTTTGACGACAAATCTGACCTGCATGAAGAAAGCAATCAATTATCTTAAAGTGTGGATATGAAACATATCATTTGCTAAGACATCATAGGTGTAGTTTTGATTCAGTACAATCGAAGCCCTACATCCGTTTAAATTTGCTACCTTTGTTGCGTTCTGCCTTCTCCAAAGTCATTGGGAAAAATAAATTATACTATACCCAAACGGGATTCGAACCCCCACACACTCACGGCAACATCGCCTAGCTGCTAGGCCTCACACAAAACCAGTCGGCCACTGATTCGAACCAAAAGAGTAGGTCACAGTAACCGACTTAGATGTTTCAATTCTGTGCGCGACCGAACAACACGGTATGCGTGGAGCAGACGACACACAGACACAGTACACACATATATAGTAATCGGAAAAGCACGAAGCTTTTTACTGAGATATCAGACAGCCTCGGGACAAGTAAATATCCACCAGCAGAACTGTCCACTCATGTTAAAGAAATATAAATTATACTATAACCCAAGCGGGATTCGAACCCCACACACTCATGGCAACATCGCCTAGCTGCTAGGCCTCGCACAAAACCAGTCGGCCACTGCTTCAACCCAAAAGAGTTGGTCACAGTAACCGACTTAGATGTTTGAATTCTGTGCGCGACCGAACAACACGGTATGCGTGGTATGCGACACACAGACACAGAACACACACAGTACACACATATATAGTAATCGGAAAAGAACGAAGCTTTTTACTGAACTATCAGACAGACTCGGGGACAAGTAAATATCCACCAGCAGAACTGTCCACTCAGGTTAATTAAATACGGCGAGGGCATCATCAGTATTTCGATCATGACCACCAGCCCACAGTACTGTAAATTTCCCATAATTCATTGCGATTTGTATCCTCAGAGATTCCCCAGAGAAGTCTACCAGGTCTCCCATGTGTAGACAAATTCATAGACTAGTTGTAAAAATTCTGAAAACGTACTTTTAAGAACACCATTCTTCTCAATTCTCATTTTAAATGATTTGGAAAATTATGCAAGATTGAGAGAGGAGATAGCATTTTTGTAAAATTTCCACTGATTGTGTCTTCAGTCATACAGAATAATGTGATGGAAGTAGGGAGACCAGTTGCACCTGTTTTTTGAAACAAAAGGATATTGATTTTTTTCCAATGGAAATGACAAAAGAAATTTGCATTCTAAGTTTTCTCAGAGAATGACCCCTTCAGTTCGTCATAACTTGCTGCCTAAAAAGTATGGCATTTGTAGTACCTACAGAACATGACTTCCATGGTTGTTAATGGTTATTTTGAAACTTTTGCTGAAATTTCTAAACGTACTCTTACTGGATATTATTTAACAATTATTCTGATGCTGAACATTAGTGCTTACATGCTGAACTGAAAAAGTTTTTAGAAAAGTAACCTCATGGATACAAATCAAAGAGAATTGTGGGTAATTTATTGTACCTTGCAGCCCGAGGGCAGGCAAAAAATCGTGATATTGCCCAAGCTCTCATGTGTTATATTTTTATTACACCGAACAAGCAAACATGCATAGAAACAAAAACACAAAGACTTCTTCGAGCAAAGTTCGCCTTCTGAGTCCGGACCTCAGCGTAAAATGTTGTCAGTGCCGAGTCTAGGGCTGCCGCTAAAGTTTGCCGATCTCCTCGGTGGCGTATCCAAATTAATTTGTTGCTTGCATAGTCGCTGATTACAGAAATTGCATTCCTTGCTGCCATTTTCGTTCGTTTGCTGTTTACTTGCATCAAAATATCGTCTAACTGTGCCGGTGACAGCTCTGCATGACGTTTCGCAGCCATAAGTTGCCAACTGCAAAGTACAACAAGCGAACGACAATTTGTTTTGCGCAGAAAGGATGCGCAGTAAGTAAAATGACGTCATCCATGTAATATCAAATGCAGAGGGCATCATCAAGTTCGCAGAGGGCATCATCACATTCTTTTACATGTCACGTGAGTCGTGTTTAACCAATGGCAGTGCACGCTGAATGAGTGAGGTGTAATAAAGAAATATAAATTATATTATAACACAAATGGGATTCGAACCCCCACACACTCACGGCAACATCGCCTAGCTGCTAGGCCTCAAACAAAACCAGTCGGCCACTGCTTCCAACCCAAAAGAGTTGGTCACAGTAACCGACTTAGATGTTTCAATTCTGTGCGCGACCGAACAACACGGTATGCGTGGAGCAGACGACACACAGACCCAGTACACACACACACAGTACACACATATCTAGTAATCGGAAAAGCACGAAGCTTTTATACTTTTTACAAGTAAATATTCACCAGCAGAACTGTCCATCAGGTTAAAGAAATATAAATTATACTATAACCCAAACGGAATTCGAACCCCCACACACTCACGGCAACAATATTTAGTTTGTATTTGGTATTTTTGTTATTTCGATAATGGCCAGACCTACTCCTATAAGCAGGCGAAAGACCAGGTCACCTTTACATTGTGCTAGTATCATTCGTTACACTACAGGGTCCCCAAGGCAATCAAACCGTTATACTTTTTAATTTCATATCCCATACATGCAATCTTGCTTTTCAATTCACAGCTTAAAGTTGACGTCTCATGTAAATGTATTGTTCATGTCAAAAATGTGAATATCTCAATTAGCGAAAGTTGAAACTTTTAGAGGAAGCATACAATGGCCTTGCAAATAAAATGTTCTGAAATAATCAGAAATTAGACTGAATTTAAGATTTCATTTTAAACCTTACTTACGCCAGTATTCGTCGGCAGTATCTGCAGGTATATTGAGTAACAGAACTATGACGTTAATGAACGGCTTGCATGAGATGCAGGCTCTAACAGACGATCTCCTCATCAATAAAAACCTTTAAATCCGTCTTGCACATTGATAAATAATTCGCCCGAGAAATGACTAAGATGTGAGTTCGAAAGTAAAGTTAAATGCTAGATAAGTGTTGATTTTATAAATTTAATTGATGCCTTTTGAGTGCCTTTTATGTGCGAAGACATATTTTCATGAATGTAGATATAACGCCTTGAAAGAACAATAGATATGTATATTTGAATATATTAAAATGAACAGACGACACGATTGGAACTAAATTGCGATAATTGGATTTTCATATTTTTTCAAATATGTCAAAAATGTTAGGTCCAATATAGCTGAACGTTGCGATATTACAAATTACTCGTAAAAACGAGTGTGTAACTTACAAAAAGAAAAGCAGACGACCTTATATTTTCAGATGAAATAGACATTACTTCACCATCCAATTATCCTAAATTAGTTCCAATCGTGTTAGACCTTAACAAATAGTCTGCGCCTGCCCTTCATACGGTTATGACAAGTCACGAGATGAAAAGTGTTAACAAATATATTTACCTAGCACTTAATTTCAATCTTGGACATAAGTGATGCTGTACTACAATGTACAATTTATTATGATATTGTTTTGGGTAAATACCTTTTTCGAAAGACAGCCTGGTTATCAAACTTTATTCAACTTGATCTTGCCGTTAACATCCATGACTAGTCGAAATCCCCGAACATTTACCAAAAAAAGGGTTCAAAATTCTTAATTATATGTAAGTTTACTTACCACTTCATAGTGTGAACAATTTCTTGCACAGTCTTGCGTGGTCGAGCAGGAAAACATAATGGATTATCCTCGCGTTTCCTATATCTTTGGGTCACTTTGGTTATTATTTCCTCGCTTGGTCATTAAATTCCATCCTGACCCCATTCCTCGGGATTCAAACGTTGGGCAGTTTGCTGACCTTAGCTCTAGGTCATCAGCTGCCATCTTTTCACTGCACTTGCCTTACCGAAGGGGCCCTGGCAAAATTTTTAATGTAATTGTTATTTAGTTTGTTCTTTAGCATTGTTTTGAGAGAAGTTTTTAATTTTTTTAAATGTACAAGCAGTTTTTTTTCCATTTTCAATAAACACTGGTAGTTGATCGCAATAAAGTTGTGGCGTGTTTCACAAAATGGACTATCCATAATAGTTACCTTTTGCCGAAGGAAGCCAGGAACCGTCGATAGTGTTCGTACGCCCCATGCTGGTTGTGTATCCACGAGTTTATGTTCAGATCCTGTTCCTATCGCAAATCTCCGACTCCCTGTAGAAACACTGAGATTTCCATAGTGTACGTTTCCCACGCTTCTCTGTGTGTAACCTTGAAACTCTCAATTGGTTAAGCATAAAAATCGGTGTGCATTAAAATCAGCAACTGTACTTAACATAACCTAGATTCAAAACCCGGCGGTTGTGTTGCAGATATCAATATCCTCTGTAGCCTGGCCTGGTTCCACAAGCAGGGACGACTAAGCTTCAACCTAAATGATCTTCCTCTGTGGCCTGGTTCCACAATAAGACACGACTAAGATTCAACCTAAATGGCAAATTAGGTCACAAGCTGCTGACTGATAGTCATGTTCTTTTGTCAGTTATACACTCTTTTTCATTGGACCGGTAAGGTCAAAGTATTCAAGGCTTTTAAGAGAGGGTAAAGGGCAAAGGGGAATATTTCTGTGAAGCACGTGCCCAGACTGACCGGCTTTGACTGACAAAAAAGGCAATTAGATAAACTTCTTATTAGATTTGAACTTGACCAGATATCCATATATTGTTTTAAAGTGCAATCTCATTTAAAGTCTTCTTTAATGAGGTGTAAATAGAGAAACCTGGTGTTCGAATAAAAGCTAGGGTGGTTATCATTACCTACTCGACAAATGATGATACCCTTCGCATTGTCAATGGTATCAAAGATAATTTATGCACCAACTTATGCCTTGAAACTTATGAAGAACTTTCAGTGCAAGCAAAGTATGTTATTATCACGATTGGCGATTATGAATACGACAAGAACAATTGGGTTCTTCATCTGGAATATTAATGTGACATGAAATCGAATCTTTTACAATAGTTCAATTGAAGGACCTGTGTTATTTAACGTGGCCTGTCAGTGTTTACGACTTTTTTCCGACATTATGCACCCTGGATCACAAATTGACCCCGTTTAAAAATATACACGCTGTTTACCAGTGTATCAGATAACGATAGATAATAGCAAAGTCGGGCAGTAAAAGTTTTATTAGAGCCATAATCTCAGCATGAAAGCCAAGTGTATGCTGTGGAGACCCAATCAACAGTTCCCTGTATTTTGGACCTTCAGACCCCAGGGTAATGTTACGGTGGCGTTAGAAATGTTGATGTGATAAATGAATGAAAACATAAGTGAGGCATATGCGTAATATTTTATGATGTATTTTTCACACAACGTTGACGCCTGCCTGTCAACAGAGTTCGGTTAGCCGACAATACACATCAGTGTACTGTCCTGAATAAAATACCCTAAGGCTCTGTCATTGTGCATATTTCAACACCCCCCTGTTCAACCATAAAGAAAAGGCCAAACACAATGTATTTTGTCAGGTCAAGGTGCTGCCTTCCCTTTTTTAAATATTTATACGCGCTCTGTTACAGAACCATCAGTACTAGACACGTTTGACTCAATGACAATCTTCTCTTGTAAAGGAATTTGTATGGTATGATTTACATGTGTTCTGTATCTGTCATGGTGTTGACGGTCGTTTGACTCGCAATTACATTCCAACTGAGGGAAAGCAGAAGTCAACTTAAACTTGCTAAATGACATTTTGACGTAGTGTCATGTGAGTATTATTCATGAGCTGTCATTACTATTCATGAGGGCATGTATATCTCTCTTGGCCCACGTGTACTCAAGTCAGTCTCCAGCTTACCATCACACTATGTACGTAGCTTAGAGCTTAGTGTAATGAAGTTGCATCTTAGATTATATTGTACTCGCTGTTTCCAGTCGTCTTTACATCCCTTCATCATTGGAATACTAGCCTTGCCGGCCCCGACACGCTACCACATAACCGTCAATACCAACGTAACCACGGTTATATCACATTGGAGCCAGTGGGTGGAATTCTAACTCACATGCTCAAGACGGACTTGGAGGAAACCTGGTTGTAACAAAGCTTAACCTGTGAGTACTTCAAAGACACTATAAGCCGTTTGTAAAACACACTCGGAACTTTGACAAATAACTGTGTGCTGCTAAAAGCTGAGAGACTCGGAACGAACGCTTCTAGGGTTTTTGTAACCTGACTTTTCTACAAGCAGCAAGTTAAATACCTGCCGGAACTTTGGAAAGTTATCTGCAGGGGAAAACTGTCGTCATTTTATGTATGCATTGGTATGTGGACATACTATCATAGCAGAATCTCCGATACCTGAGATATTTCAGTGGAACTGAATTTGCTGATCAACTTAATACTGGTGCAGACATCGCCGTGTGGACGTAGCTGATAAACCAGAGACGAGAAGTTGGATTTTGTGAGCAGTGTCAACCTTGAAGAGAACTCAACCATAAGCCAGCAGAAGCAAGTTCACAGAAGACGGGGGACAATTAAAGAAGACAAAAGAACTTTTGTGTGAAGTGAACTTAATTGAACCTTGCTGTGGACACTGTCAATGAAGCAACCGGACTTGCTTTTTTATGACTTTGAAATTTCTTGAAAATTTCTGTGTGCAGAGAATTTTCACAATCTTTCAGTTTCAGTGTTTAATTAATCTTTCAGTTTACGCGGGAAGACACACCTGTTGACGCAAAAGACTGTAAGTACTAATATAAACACTTATTGAAACAAAGTCTTAATGATCTAAAGATAGGTTGTTTTTCTGGGGTGAACGCCCCTTAACTAAGTACCTGTGTAAATCGTACGACAGAAAATTTGCATTTCTGTGATTGTGCACTTGTGTATCTTTTCATTAGCAGTGAAAAACAAAGATAAGAAGCCGTGGGAAATACTATCATTCAGTTGCATTCAATTAAGAAATTTACACTGACTGGGTGGGGTCAACACACTCTGTGGTTGATACCATTGCACTCTAGGGGTGACCAAGTAAGTGTATATCTCTTACTACAGCCGTGTGCTGGTGAATGAATGAGTACTAGTATGTCCGATACGGAGGGTGAAGTATCGGAGGGTGAAGTAAGCTTTCCCAGTATGACAGAAAGCCAAGGCCCGACAATTAAAAAAGAGCCTATTGATGATTATGGCGCAACAAGTGTTTAAGTGGAAAAGAATTAGCTGAAAATCTGTTGCATCAAAAAGAAATCTTCAGCTCAAATTGAATCTGTATAAACAAGAGCAGGCAAATCACACGCAGCATTTAGAGAGATAACGCATGCGTCTGAGATGCAGAAAAACAAAGATATGAGCTGGAAAAAGCAAAGCGAGAAAATTGAACTAAAGGCAGAAAGGGAACAGCGCGAACACGATTTGAAAATGAAAGAATTAGTGGTAAAAGCGAAAACAAATTCGCATGATACGGATCGTGAGTTCAATGATTGGACTGCTAAGCTGCCTCAGTTCAAAGAAGGTGACAATGTTGACACACATTTGCGTACATTCGAGAGGCTAGCTCGAACGTACAGTTGGCCTAAGCGGATTTGGCCAAAGAATTAGCTCCGACTCTTGTAGGTAAGGCCCAGGAGGCATATTCTAGATTATGATAAGGTCAAAGTTGCTATACTTAGGAAGTATGAGCTCACCAGAGAGTCATACAGAGTTAAATTCAGAGCTTGCAAACATACAGATGAGGAGACATTCTGTATGTGGGGTGATATTGTTGCCGATACTTTTGACCGCTGGATGGAAACAAGTGGGGTTCCATCTTTAAGTGGTGAAGAAAGATATGAACGGGTAGGTGAACTATTTATAATGGAGCAATTAGTTGAAGGCGTGCCCAAGCAAATGCAAACATATTTGAAGGAAAGAGATCCCGAAAACTATAAGGAGTAGGTAAAACTTGGTGAGACTTATAAGTCTGCACATTCTGGCACTGCTAGCGATCAGACTGAGCGGAAGCGGGGTTTCAAAAGTTTTAACAATAAAAATAAGCAGCAAAAGGGTGAGGGAAAGAAGTTTGATAACTCATCTCAAAGTGGTGAGAAGTCAAAGCCCTCAGCTGCGTGATATACTTGTGGGAAAACTGGTCATTTGGCAAGAAATTGTCCCGAACAAAAGTCTGATAAAAATGCAGGTTCAGCAAAGACAAAGGTCGTTGGCCATGTCAGAAGTCAGGATGACAAAGGCTATGATATTTGGGCTGAATTTGGTAATAATTATCTACTTGGGAGAAATACTTACGTTGGGTGTTTAGACGGTAAACCAGTGAGTATACAGAGGGATACGGGTTGTTGTCAAACCTTGGTAAAGCCAGAGGTCGTACAACAATCTAACTATTTGCCTGGAGAGACTTGCAATATTAGTTTTGCAGACGAAACAGTGCACGAGGCGCCTGTTGTCAAAGCCCACATCGAAAGTGAAATTTTCACTGGACCTTTACGTATGGGGGTATGGAAAGGTATACCTAAGGACGTTCTGCTAGGTGAGGACGCGCTTGCCTTGCAGGATCGCCGTGCGTTAGTGGTCACAAGACGTCAAAAGAAAGCGCAGGACGAGCGCGAGGCTATAGTTAAGCAAAATGAATTGGCGTCTGGCATGAGAGCAATACCTGTTGAGGAATTGCCGACTCTCAGTGAAGCAGAAGAAAGTGATGATGACTTCGATGAGGAAGTAGGATCATCTGATGAAAGTAACAGTGCTTCAAAACACATAGACGAGGTCAATGAAATCCAAGAGGTAAATGGGTCACGTGACGAACACGATGATTCCTGGGTATCTCTAGATTGCTTGATGAGGACAATTTAAACGATTGGAAAGCGGATGATGTAAACAGTGAGAGTGAGTGTAATGATACCTCCCATGATGCATCAGCCCTTGACGAGCCATTTGATGAGACTTTATCAGATCTGAGTGACATCAGTGATGACGAGGAAAGTGATGATGTCACTTCTAAAGTGTCCAAGAATATTTCCACTGGATTAAAATGTCAGCAGGAATATGCTGAAATATTAAGATTAGATCAGGATAAGTTAAGAGAACTTCAATCGGCCGATCTTACTCTTGCAAAGGTGCGAGAGCATGCAGATGCAAATCAATCGTCAGAAAATCAAACTAGATTTTTCTGGCATGAGAAATTATTGTATCGTAAGTGGATTTCTTCACATAAGGTGCGTGAAGTTAGACAAATGTAGTACCGGCGGAATGTCGCAATGCATCGTCAAGAGTGTCACATGATATACCTCTGTCAGGACACCTTGGTATTGAAAAGACTAAACAAAGGCTGCTACAATACTATTATTGGCCCGGTATTTTCAAGGATGTTGCAGAATACTGCAGAACTTGTAGTCCATGTCAAAAATCTGCAAGACGAAGAGCGTCTGAGAAAGCGCCTCTTGTTTCGATGCCTATTATAAATATACCGTTTGAGTTAATCGCAATAGATATTGTTGGTCCATTGAAAAGAACTCGACGAGGAAATAAGTTTATTTTAGTCATCGTGGATTATGCAACTCGGTATCCAGAGGCTTTGGCTATGCCAGACCAGGAAGCTGAGACTGTTGCGACAGCATTTATTGAAGTTTTTAGTCGAATAGGACTTCCTGGTGAAATTTTGACAGATCAGGGTACAAAATTTATGTCACGCCTTATGACTGATATGTGTGCGAAGTTGAAGATCTCAAAAATTCGAGCTTCACCATATCACGTACGAGGCAATGGATTAACTGAACATTTTAACAGAATGTTCAAGGCCATGTAACAACGTTCGTAGCGGAAGACCCAAAGGAGTGGGACCAATATTTGCCGTACCTTCTTTTTGCGTATAGAGAAGTACCACAAGCGAGTACCGGTTTCTCACCTTTCGAGCTAATGTATGGTCGAAGTATAAGAGGACCACTCGCTGTGATCAAGGATCAGTGGACTGAGAAAAGTTCACAGGAGGAAAATTTGGCGCAATACGTAATAACGATGCGAGAAAGGCTTGCCGACATGAGAAAAATTGTCAAAAAGAACATGGAAAAAGCCCAAGCACGACAAAAACGGTAGTACGATAGGGGAGCAAGGAAACGTTCTTTTAAGAACGGTGATAAAGTACTTGTACTCTTACCTTCCTCCACGCATAAGTTGAGTGCTCAGTGGCAAGGACCATTCACTGTGGTGAGGAAAGTCGAAACGTTGATTACGAAATTGAGCGAGGTGGCCATAGAAACCAAGCGGGTTTATCATATCAATATGCTGAGAGCATGGAAGAAAGAAATAAACCGGTGTATTTGTTGACACCGTTGATGCTGTGTGCAACAAGGACATAGAAAACTCTATGTACTACACCCCGGAGGATCAGAGCACAGAGATTTGGAGAGATGTAGTAATTGCGGATTCGGTAACTGCGGATCAGCGTGCGGAACTGTTACACTTACTGCAAGAGTACAGTGACGTTTTAACTGACGTGCCCGGTTGTACTGATCAGGTAGAACACGATGTGATAACTACTGACGAAACGCCAATTTGTCAGAAACCATATCGTCTACCGCAGGCAGCTAAACAGACAGTTAAAGAGGAACTGCAGAAAATGCTGAAAGCTGGAATTATCACTGAATCAAAGAGTCCCTATGCCTCGCCTCTTGTTTTAATCAAGAAGAACAGGGCGGAATTCGATTCTGCGTTGACTATAGAGGTCTGAATAAGGTCACGGTATCTGACGCATATCCGATGCCTAGACCAGACGAATTGATTGAGGAAATCGGCGGATCGAATTATATATCGACGATCGATCTCACGAAGGGAATTTGGCAAATTCCCTTGAGCAAACGTGCTCGGGAGAAGTCTGCCTTTATCACTCCTTTTGGACTGTATGAATTTACTGTTATGCCATTTGGGATGAAAAATGCGCCAGCAACTTTTCAGAGGTTAATGGATAAGACATTTAATCAGCCCAGAGAAAAAGCATATATGGATGACTTGGGTCCACATGATCATTCATGGGAAGACCATGTTAAACACCTGCGTAGCATATTTGAGAGGTTGCGTAGTTGTAAACTAACTGCTAGACCAACGAAGTGCTATCTTGGTGGCAGTGAGTTTCTTTCATTGGTTACGGTGCTGGAAGTGGAAAAATAAAACCTATTGCAGATAAGGTTAATGCTGTTGTCAATTATCCAACACCAGTGACAAAGCGTGACGTCAGATCATTTTAGGATTAGCAGGATACTACAGGAAGTTTATCCCAAATTTCTCTGACATTGCGACCCCATTGACTGAGCTGACATGTAAAATAGCCCAGCCAATGTTCAATGGACTCAGAGCTGTGTTGATGCTTTCCAGAAGCTGAAAGATAATTTAGCATCATCACCAGTTCTAGCTGTTCCAGATTATTATAAACCGTTTGTGGTGCAGATAGACGCGTCTGACCATGGTATTGGTGCGACTTTGTATAGGTATGATGACAAGGGAAAGGAACATCCGGTTCAGTATATTAGCCAAAAACTCCTCCCCAGGGAGAGAAATTACCCAACTATAGAAAGAGAGTGTTTAGCCATTGTTTGGGCTGTGCAAGCTTTGAATCCTTACTTGTACGGGAGAGAGTTTACATTTCAAACAGATCACAATCCGTTGGTTTGGTTAGACAAAATGTGTAGTAAAAATCGTAGGTTGTTGCGATGGAGTTTAATACTGCAAGAGCATCAATTTAAGATTGAGTACAAAAAGGGCAGCGAAAATACAAATGCAGACGCATTGTCGCGAATGTGGAGCTCGGATGTACGGTAGTGTGTGAAGGTGCATGAATGATGTAGTGAAAGGGCTGTAGTGACCTGATATACACTGTTTTGGAAAATGCATGTTGAATTTTCAACCCTTATAGTAATGGTGTTTGCCCAGGTTGCTGTACCCGACTTAGTCAGTAGTGTTTTTTTTTTTGTCATGTACTTTCCTTTAGATTCAGTAGTATTAGCATTGTATTATTTTACTTTGATTTTTGCTGATTTTCTTAATTATTTTGCCGTACTAGTGATGTAGACTCCCTGTCTCCATCAAAATAAGGAGGGAGGAATGTGACGTAGTGTCATGTGATTATTATTCATGAGCTGTCATTACTATTCATGAGGGCATGTATATCTCTCTTGGCCCACGTGTACTCAAGTCAGTCTCCAGCTTACCATCACACTATGTACGTAGCTTAGAGCTTAGTGTAATAAAGTAGCATCTTAGATTATATTGTACTCGCTGTTTCCAGTCGTCTTTACATCCCTTCATCATTGGAATACTAGCCTTGCCGGCCCCGACACGCTACCACATAACCGTCAATACCAACGTAACCACGGTTATATCACAAACATTTTAAAATTGGTTTCATTAACAATATGTTTATTACACGATTCTAAAATCAATATGATTTGGTTTAAATGCCTTCTTTTACTGTGACAAGGCTGAATTATTCTATCGAATTGTTTTTGTATCTCCTCGCCAATGTCTTCCTCGGTATATTCCCATTCAATACCAATTGCTTTAGGTTATCATATACCCATGCCCATAATTTTAGGGATTTTTTACTAATAGAACGAAAAACCTTAAATTTTGAGGCTTTACTTTATTACGCCTTGCGCATAAATATTAGAATGTTTATGTGAACAGGCTTCATTCATAAAGTATACGACGAAGATGTCAACATCACGCGCGACATGGCTGCAAGTCGTCCATATCTCAATGAAACCCAAGAAGAAAGACACCGGGATACAAAAATCGTCATACAGAAGGAACATTTTAAGGTGCAATATGCTACAACTGTAACCGATCAAAAACTGGTCAGCTTTAAATCTATCCTGATTTCGATCGTCGCAGGGCACGGAGCTCGCGGGGAGAGGGACGCCATTTTGTTAGTTTACTTTTAGAGTTGCCATGTCAACAGTCGTCACGTGCGCGACATCGCTGTCACGCCACGCGCTCACTACCTGTTCGGTGGAGACCGTGCACAGTGCCGGCGCCCTGCGAACGGCAGAATGTTTGCTAGAACTTTACCAAAAAATACCATGGAAAAACATTTAAAGACTCAACGTGATATTTCCGTATCTTGCAACCAGAAATACCCGTGTTCCTCGAAGCCCTTCAAGTTTTTACATCCGCGACATCCCTTCGCAGGCGGGGAGCGGCAGCCATTTTGTTGTTTACGTTGTTTACCAACAAACTGCTAATGTAGTTCGGGAAAACTCTAAAACTGATGACCTTCATGGTGCATATCTTGACGTTTACCGTGAAATATCACGGCTGATATTTTACGGTGAACGTCACTAGGATGTAGCAATATGGGCATGGGTATATGATAATATTGTCAATAAAATATTGGGTTGTCGCAAATATACATTCTTTTCCCCGAGTCTGTCTGATAGCTCAGTAAAAAGCTTCGTGCTTTTCCGATTATTATATATGTGTGTACTGTGTGTGTGTACTGTGTCTGTGTGTCGTCTGCTCCACGCATACCGTGTTGTTCGGTCGCGCACAGAATTGAAACATCTAAGTCGGTTACTGTGACCAACTCTTTTGGGTTGGAAGCAGTGGCCGACTGGTTTTGTGTGGGGCCTAGCAGCTGGGCGATGTTGCCATGAGTGTGTGGAGTTCGAATCCCGTTTTGGTTATAGTATAATTTATATTTTCTATTATCATGTGCTTGCGTCAAAGCCTAGTCAATTTCTACATTTGAATCAGAAACACCTGCTTCAATATGACAATATGATGTCATATCGCATTTAAGTACCTTTTTATTTCCACGAAATGCCTTCAACACAAAAATTACAGAAGGAAAGCTAAGTTTGTAAGATAACAAAACAATTAATTGATAGATAAACGTTTCGTGAACGAGGAGGTAAAAGAAAAAAACTTGAATAAACGATGCATTTTCATGCTCATGTGGCATTAGCCCGCTAACAGAGCTGGCAACTAACAATTCACTGAAGTTTACTAGGTGCACGGTCTTTGAACATTGATTTCCAGGTAAAAAACACACATATGAGCTAAAATGTGTAAAGGTTAAAATTAAACTGTTCATCTTAAAATATATTTCATGACTACTGTGTTTTGTCTACATGACGTCACGACGTTTATACGCACAAATATGAGTTTAGCGACTTTCCTATATTCACCATCTTTGAAGGAGTATAATTTGAAAACAAACTCTATTAAATACAGCTTAGACCCACCACAAGTAGTTGCCCCTTTCAAAATTTAAAATCACCACTCATTTGATATTTTATGTTTGCCATTGTTAGCGACAATGTTGAACGCAGAGTACTTGTGCGCACTCGTTTACGTTCATTAACCTCCCTGCAAATTTTGCAAGAATCGTAGTTTAAAGTGGCCTTTCACGGTAGAATCATCCAATATCTTCCCCTATCTGTCTCTTTGTGTCTCCCTGTCTCAATCTCTGTGTCTGTCTGTCTGTCTTGGTGACCGTCTGTCTGTCTGTCTGTCTGTCTGTCTGTCTCTCTCTCTGTCTGTCTGTCTGTCTGTCTCTGTCTCTGTCTCTCTCTCTCTCTCTCTCTCTCTCTCTCTCTCTCTCTCTCTCTCTCTCTCTCTCTCTCTCTCTCTCTCTCTCTCTCTCTCTCTCTCATATACCGCCAAATTTAAGTATTTAATGTTGTACTCTAACAATATGTGCCCCTAAGTAGATGTGTTTTTGTACTTGTTGCCCTGTTGTCTGTACGCACACACACACAAGTTAAAGTACCTTCAAATCTATGTCGACTTTGAGAGACCCTGGAACAAAAACAAAGGCTTCGTTCAAGACAATGTTTACCGGTCGCAGTCAACTACTTTCAATAATTGTTGCTGATTTGAGTATTTGACTCTGACCAATGGCATGTATTTTCGGCAGTGTTGAACTAGATCACTCGAAAAGAGCAAAAAAGAACTACCAAGTGTCAAAGCGACAAAAAAGAGGGTTATTAATGTATGGCCAAGCACTGCCAACGTTCTGAGCTTCTGAAGCAACTTGAGACTTGCGGCGGATAAAATTACGTGATTGACATTTGTATTTCATTCTATAACCTTCACAAACCGTATATAACTGGCGTTTTCCCTTCTGCGTGCACCTCGAAATTAGCCTGTGTAAGGTGTTAGGGGTCAAAAAGCTCGTTAAAGGGCGCTTTTGTTATGTGCTTATTGCTATGTAAAGAGATAGCTAGGTCAATACTGGGTCATAACTTGATTGAAAAACCTGACCCAAATGTCACATATGTACTTGTTCTACCAGTTGGCATAAATACATGTAACACAAACTCTCTCCAAGACTTCCAGGTGTCTGATCGACGTTCCCTGATATCGGCCAGATGCTACTGGTCGCTGAGTAATAGTTATGAGGCTATTTAGGTCGTATTTAAATACACACAGTAAACGTCTAAGGAGGCAAGAGTCAAACACAAAGTACATCGTCAGGTCACGACACGGGACAATGAAGTCTACTTTCTTTCGACACTTCACGTAGACGCGCAAAATTGTTGTTTGAACGACGGTACAGTGTGTCTATAAATAGACTAACGACAACAATGCGCCCTGTGCGTAGTTTAAAATACAGTCATTATTGAATTAATCGCCATTACCTCCGGAACAGGGACGCTTTAATGAAGTATGTACCTCAAAAGCGAACGACTTAAACTGTTACTAAAACTTTCCTCGAGAAAACCCTTAATTGTTGTCTCACCTAAGGCTAGAAAAGTATATTGTGCTGTTCCGATAACGTGGTTTTCAAAATAGGGTAGGTAGGTCGGCAGGGATTTTTTTCCATTTTTTTTTAATTTTAAGTATGTATTTCAGGAGTTCAGGGCGATCAATCATGGGCCACAACATTTCCATAAAAAACGTTCCATACATATAAAAGGAATGAAAACATAAAAGACATCCTCGTTCAAGCCCAATTCAAGTGCCAGGTAATGAATGCGTGATTTTATGGGTTTTTCTTTCTTTTTTTTACTTCTCTGTTTATGTTTATGATAGACAGTTAAAAATAGGGGGTTGGGTTATAGTGACAAAGCATTTTTTCTCGGCCTTATCTGGAAAAAAATCAAGTATTACCGTTCAAAGTTTGAGGCAAGAAGAAAAATTCCCTAACAGTTTCTGATTTTTGAAACTCGGGATAATCGCCATCACTGTAATTACTCTATAGACAAAGAAAAAAGATTAAGGGAAACCAAAGTCAGTGATATTTTTCGCACTCCTCGAGTTTAAAAAATGGGCCATAAAAAATTGTGTTTTTGGAAAGATTTGCATCAATTTGTGTGTGCAAAGATCAGTGACTTAGACGCATTCTGTCAGAAATTAAAAATGAGATTGCTATCGGTACCCATCAGATTATTACACACTATCTTACCCTAAGCGCATTTATTTATTCTTTGCATTTCAATACAACTCCTGTGGATTGCAATGACTGCCGCCTGTGACATACTATTAAGTCAGGCGTGTGTTTGTTACAAAACTCATGCCAAACCTTAAACCTTGTAACAAGTAAGGAAGCAATGATATTCAAAAATATGACAAAATTTGATCATTCTTATTATACTCTTGAATTTTTGAGAAAAATCATGCAACGATGTTATCGCATTAGAGGATTCCTCAAAGTTAGATGGAAAGCGGCACACGCTCTCTGTCAGCTGTGTAAAGTACAGTTGTATCTAAAGAACGTCCATGCTTCATTAGCGCCCTTGAACATTGCCTAAGGAGAATAGCATCGTTACGCTCAGATAACCACGTTTCATCCTGTGGAACTACAAACTCGCAGGCATTAAAAGTCACCCTGTAACCAAATACACCAAAGCTGCAGCTGGCTACACTTGCCTTGGTGGGAGAGGAAATGGATAATGTTGAAAAGGGCCTCTACAATCACTCGTTCGTGATGCAGTCACACGAGTGAGAAATAAGGGGCTTATATTTTTATTGCGTGTATTGACCCAGTTTTCCGTAAATAAGCCTTTCAGGCATGTTATTTTACTCTGACACTTGCAAAGAACTATATTGACTATATTATAGGACTTCATAGGTTATGTGGGTCAACTGCTCTTGAAAGGAATCTGATGCCATCAAAAGTGGGCGGTCTTTTCTATGCAAATAAGTATGTCTTCGGCTAATGCTGACGCAAGGCGTTATGTTTTTAGTAAGGCAACGAAACATTCAATTCCAACCAAATAAATCATCTTGCTATGATTTATTTGACGACAATCATTAATTGGTCGTGATAATGAAATTAAACGGACAAAGTCGGCCAATATGCAAGATACTACTGATGCTGTTTGTAATGTTGAAAAATACTGATTGAATGGATAACCATGCATACATTCGACCCCGGTTTAAGACACGATACGTGAAACAATCAAGAAAATGAATTAAAGGTTATGACTATTAAGTGATGTTTGCCATACCTTCATTTAATATGTGTATAGCCGGGGTCAAATATATGCATGGTCATCAATTAATTCAGTATCTTTCAACATGTCAAACAGTATAAGTAGTATCTCAGACCAGTGTACATAAACTAGAAACACGTCTTAGAAACGCCAGATTTTCAAATTAGAAATAACTGGGATCTCGTGTCAATTAATTTGTTGGAACATTTCAATAAGATGATCATTATACTAAAAGGACTAGCAGGACTGAAAACATAACTTCAACTTAATTTATTTACCATCGAACGGAGTCGCCTTATGTTTGTCTTCATCAACCATATTTTATGTTCCGGTAGGCAAAAATCGTTGAAAGTCGATAAATTGTGATCTTACTAGAAATCAATCAAGAGAAGCAATCAGACACGCATTCGGTTGTCTTGGAATCAAATCACTGTTTTACTTAACAAATATTCCTTATTAAATCGATGTGGCAATTGTTGAACGCAAACTGACGATCATATGCATCACGGCAAGCACATAAGAAGAGAACAGACTGAAATCATAAGTAAAGTTAGTTTTATTATTGCTGCCATTATCGATCAATAACAGCCATTAAAAGTTCAAAAATATTTGCTTCCGATTCAGTTGAACACTGATTGTTGTAATCTTTTATCAACACACTCCTCACTGATACCATTCAACCGATCTAAACCATTTTCTTTCACCAAACTACAGAATTATCTATAACATGACGGAAATTAGAGAGCATACGGATCAAGTCAAATATTATGGGGCACAACTGTGTGCCAACTGTGATTTCTGACCAGAATGAAACTCGGGTAATGAGTCTTTCGCAAAACGAGTTCGACTTTTCATTGACCAACATAAATTTCGTTTGACGTCATCCAGAGCATCGTCATAGTAACATTCTGGTCATCATAAATATGTCTATGTCTTAAATAGTCTGTGTTGGGATAGAAATGGCCAGGTGGTTGGTGAGGGATATAGTGGTATAAAAATATTTAAAAACAAACTAGTAAATAAAGTCAAACGAGTAAAACAGATAATTTGGAGTTTATTTTTCTCTTTGCATTTTTATGATAATAGTCTACAATGAGGAACAAAATCGCTAGTATTTCGATATCAAATATTATCTTGAAACGTTATTAACCTAGAAATCGAATATCTCAGAGATATACAATAAATAAGGACGGAGAATGTATATAAAGTTTGCGGTTACTCTTGTCAGTCGGCTCCGAGTTGAACATTGGCGTTAATTTTAATCACTAGAAAATATTGATGACAAACTGACAAATACAATTTTCATTCAGAAGACCATGATATTTTGATATTATCCTACGAAGTTGAGACAGAGACAGAGAGAGAGAGAGAGAGAGAGAGAGAGAGAGAGAGAGAGAGAGAGAGAGAGAGAGAGAGAGAGAGAGAGAGAGAGAGAGAGAGAGAGAGAGAGAGAGAGAGAGAGGGGGGGGGGAGGGAGAGGGAGAGAGAGAGAGAGAGAGAGAGAGAGAGGGGGGAGTGAGGGAGGGGGAGGTAGGGGAGAGTAAAAGTAAAAATAAAACAAAACCTGAGTAAGTCTTCGTCTTTATGTTTAAATTGTCTATTTGACTTTTTACGCAGAAAAATATTGACTATGAAACCTCTGTACGTAAATTAAGTATAATTTTTAGGATTGATATTAAATTATTTGACGAATGACAAACGTAATGAATTGAAGAATTGAAATTTACTGCTTGAGTAGCCAATCAACAATCATTCGTGATAGATATCTTAAGTCAGTCTTTTCATTATTTTCGCTCTCTTAACATAGTTTTCACTCAATTTAGTATACATACAAATGCCAATCACACGTTTATTTCTGTGTTAGACGAAAATTTGTTTAAAAAAGTAGAGCGATTTTCATCATCGAACGGTGCATTGATATTTTTGAATAACTGTTATACGGTTTAATGAAGTTGTTTTCTTGTAAGTTTATAAAAATGGTGTTTCCTTTGTAAAACATGTAATTTTGCAGTTTTTTATATCCTGAAGTTATCTTGTTGAAAATAGTTTGCCTTCAATCAAATGATGACTATATGGCCTGTGACGTCATCAGCAAGGTATCATTAAATCCTATGGACTACAGGACGGTCCATATATGAGATATGTAATAACTTATTAAATGAAACAAATGAGAAATAAGAATACATCAGACGAGAGGGAATTGCTCTGAATTACCGATACAGTACATACCATGGCGTTATGTAGGCATGCAATCTGTACGTTTAGAAACAATAATAAAAAACCTATTAAACTTACATTGTTCTCTATATTAAGCCAGCACAGAAGCTACCATCATGGTTATTACAGTAACAAATCCGACAGACAAGGCTTCAGCCTTGGATTCTGTGATAAAAACAAAAAAAACAACAACAATTAATTGTTTTGCAGTAAAATGGCTTCTAGCACAACATAGCAAAGACATATTTGAAAAAAATATTATTCTCTAGGCTTGTAAATGATTACAATCAATTAGGTGTGCTGAAAATCTATGGCTAAGCCAAACTGTGAAAAGCAACGCTTGTTAGTCCGCAAAGCTGCCAAAATTAGTAGGTTTTCAAGACTAAGTGTGTTCATGCGAGGATATTTACAAGATACGATAACCTAATTTTAAACTAATGATGAATTCAAACGCGATTGGCGGAATTTGTTTCCATGACTAACTGAAAGAACTCAGCCGAAGATACAAAGTACACGCACTTTTATTATTTCCAATGCAAAATGAAATCGTAGTCAAGAAATGATCGTAATATTGAGAATAATTTGTTTTAACAAAAAAGTAAAACTTATCAGTGCCGGTCTTTTTTTCTGATTGCAAAATTAGCGATTGCAGCTTAGCAAGAACTTTCTTTTCACGTATACCTGGCGTTAGCTCTATTCTTACGATAAATTTACTATACCAGGTCCAAAGTTCAAGAGTATTAAGCAAGTGTCCTGACTGCTGAGAGTGACGTGACATGATCCTTAAATATACACTGGGGAAAATGCTTGACATACAACAATTTATTCACATATACTGATTCTGTACATTTATCACTATACCTTAAGTCTACTCGTGCGCATATCAATAAAATGCACAAGTACAGTGTAAACTTGGTGTGCAGAAAATCTGCATTAAGTGTACTCTTGTACTGCATAGATTTACGCGACGTATATTAATGTATTGAAATGATCCATATTCAAATATATACATTACGTATACCATTAATTTTGTTTTTCGTGTAAAATAATATACGTAAAATATTCTGAACGCATATCAAGCATCTATCTCTCCCTGTGAGAATTGACCCATAGCCATAAAATGATAGGATGCCATAATGCAAGGAAGAAGGGGAGTAGATGGGCTCAACACAACATACCTGTTGGGGATTCTGTCGTCGCTGTGAAAGTAAACACCAAGAAAATACATAGTAAATACAATAATTTATACATATTCAAAACAATAGTCATGAAACCTATAAGGCGAGTGTTATTTATAACTATTTGTCAATAGTTTTCAGTGCTAGGTTTTTAGGGTCCTGAAAGTGAAAGATTTAAACATTTGTTAAAACTCTCCTCCATGAAACTTCCAAGCTTTCCCTCGCCAAATCAAGAGTAAACATTTGGAATCACCTTGCAAAATTGATGGTACGGAAACAAACTACCTAATATTTACCAGTGTTTGGAATTCCAAATGAACAAAGTCCCCCTGTTATGTACGTAGGGAGCAATGTACCTTACTTTAGAGATATCCGCGTTTAATGGCAATTACACCAGCCACGTCGGTTGGGTAGCTGATACGCTTTGCATAATTAATGACATGCTAATAACGATCATACAAACATTGTATTGTATAAGCCTGTGAGTACCTACTTGCTATGCTTGGTATGACTTCAATTTACATATAGGTATATTAACTGCAAAGGAACTGACGTTGCGAAAATGACAAGAGGTGACTACAGTGTATTTTATAATTGACTCCTCGCATGCCTCCTGTCTATCCTTCAGAAGTTAAATATTTAAATAATAACACATGATTGCGAGGGCAATATCACAATTTGTTGTCTGCCCAAGGGATGGTGCTCATGACCGGAATATTGATGATGCCCGAGCCGAAGGCTCGGGCATCATCAATATTCCTGAAGGCAATTTCTCCATATTATTGCCGAAGGCTCGGGCATCATCAATATTCCGGTCATGAGCACCATCCCTTGGGCAGGCAACGAATTGTGATATTGCCCTCTCTATCATTTGTTATTTATTTTATAACACCGAAGATTCACACCAAATATCGACACTCACATAACAAAAATGAATTCAAATCACTAATTACTTTAATGGTTAATAAATATTCGATCAAACATCCGACAAACTAAAAGTGAGTGAACTTTAAAACATGTACAACTTACTTAGGATCACTTATAGGAGCATTTCTCTTTTAGGCCTAATTTGAACAGCAGAAAACAGTTTGAACATTCAACATTGGGGAATGCATTAATTTCAATCAAAATATAATATATGTAGAAATTCAAATTATTTAATTTGAATCTTTGGTTTCCGATAAAATTTTAAATGTCCAAATGGACAACTACAAAAAGGAGAACTCGTTCCAGCATTTACTGTTGCTGTCCGAAGAAAATGTGAAAATTTCCGCCAGTGATCATGGCACCCGCAAAAAGAGACGCTGCAGCAGATTTTGGAACATTAATGTTTATGTTTTGTTGGGACTGTCGACCAGACACAGGTTGAAAAGTGACGATGTGTTGAAGATGGCTAGCAGATGCAGTCGGGACGGAAGAACTCTGAGTGCAGTTTTCGCTGATGGAAACTTGGCCGGTCGTGTCAATTGCAGATGATAACGTTTCCGCTATTTGCTTCTTTTGCTGGATCGATGTATCCCTGACATACGAACTGATGCTGCCTTCGTTTCAATGACGGTTAATGCTCATGATGTGCCTATTGTTGAAGCCTGCGTCACTCAGAAGTGTGATTGATGTCGCCCGGATGCTATGGTTGGTATAGCGTTGACTCAACTCTGCTGCTGTAGATATGCTTGCCATCATCGTTGACAAGGTGTTCTTGCCTATGGGTTTATTGTCGAACCACACAGCATCCTCGGTGTTGTAGTTAGCACGAGGTCTTTGGAATAAGGCATCACAACGACGATTCATCTTTGAACGGTGCAGCTCTAAGGCAAGAACGGGACACTGAGATGAATTATTGGCATACATTACTCCGCCCGACACACCATCATCGTCGCACTGGTGATTTTTTGTTACTTCGCTACCGACTTGGATTACATACTTATTGCCGCAATCGTCCGTCTTTATCTTGATGTTTTCTGCACGGAGATCACGTTTTCCCTACCTACCACGACGACAAAAATACAACATTATGTTGAACCATACCTTGTGCAGCAGTACTCTTGCGTCCGAGTTTGAGCTACTGAAGTACGTGGCTATCTTAGCGAGATCACCGGGCAGTATAGCTGGTTTATGAACAACGTTTCCCTTGCCCTGGCTCTTGAGTTGCTTACATACAGCACTAAACATCTTTCGACTTTTGGAAAAATCTTAGCCATCAACTATATCAGTATTTCGATCATGACCATGAGGGCAGGGTCATGACCATGAGGGCAGGCAAAATCGTGATATTGCCCTAGCTCTCATGTGTTATTATTTTAATACACCGAACATGCAAACATGCAAAGACCAGAAAAATACAAAGACTTCTTCTAGTACAGTTCGCCTTTCTGAGCGTATCTTGTCAATGCCTAGTCCAGGGTTGCCGCTGAAAGTGTGCCGATCTCCTCTGTGGCGTATCCAAATTTGTTGCTTGCATAGTCGCTGAACACAGAAATTGCATTCGTCGTTGCCATTCTCGTTTGTTTGCTGTTTACTTGCATCAAAATATCGTCTAATTGTGCTGGTGACAGCTCTGCATGACGTTTCGCAGCGATAGTAGCAAGTACAAGCGAACGACAATTCGTTATGCGCAAAAAGGATGCGCAGTAAGTACAATGACATCACCATGCAATATCAAATGCAGAGGGCATCATCACGTTCGCAGAGGGTATCATCACGTTCATTTACATGTCACGTGAGTCGTGTTTAACCAATGGCAGTGCACTCTGAATGAGTGAGGTGTAATAATATAGGTTATTCACAAAATACGCCCTGTAGGGACGAAGGCTCAGTGAGTGACGTATTGGACGAGCCGAAGGCGAGTCAAATACGTCACTCAATGAGCCCGAGTCCGTACAGGGCCATATTTTGTGCATAACCCTATTATTATACACCTCCCTCCATTAATCGTCCGTATAAACTAATTCTATGGTAAATTTTGAGGAACGTGGCACGCGCGATATGAGTGGAACGCGCGCGATTGTTGAAATAAAATTGCTACAACCCCTGAAAATTGCGCGACGCGCGTCTCCCGTATTCGGGACTCCACGTACTATACGAAATACGGAAAGTTATTGGACGGTCAAACTCCCATAGGTTACGGCAGTAGGTGTATAATAAAATGTTGTTACAAACAAAAAGCATCTGGGTTACGTTTTAAATAATGTTTTCAGAGATGATAAGGACATTGAGCGCCAAATGAGAACATTTTATCTAGCAGCTAATATGCACTCGAGAATCGAAAATTTTCTCGATGTATTTTTAATGTCAAGTGCATTCTTTTCAAAATGTATTGCCATCAACTGTATGGAGGTCCACTTTGGGCTAAATACTCTGTAAATGTTATGAGAAAATTCAAGGTCGCTTACAATAATGCTGCACGTCTCTTATACGGATACGAGTAAACGACGTAGTGCCAGTTCCATGTTCGTATCAAACAGAATTGATAACTTCGATGCTTTGCTTAGAAAGCAAATTTATGGGTTAAGATAGCATCTGATGAAATGTAGCAAAACAATCGTGCGAGTCTCCGTGTTTCACATCTGAGATCATGAAATCATGGAACAACCTTCTTTTTGTTTAATAATGACAAAGTATTCAATTCAACCATTATTTTCTCACATAACTTCTCTGTGAGCTTTTTTGTAATGATGATATGGACGGCAAAGTCTGAAATAAAGTCTTGATGAAAAATAAATTAAATAAATAAACTAGAAAAAAATAATAACAAAAATTCAAATATGAAAGCAGTTAGTTTGTATCGCACACCACTCACCTGCTGTACAATTTTTGGTGCCAACGTTTGTGGCATCTGTACCGAAATCACCACAAGCCGCATTGTTTGTCGCATCAGCATCCGTCACAGTGATAGAAGAACACACTTTGGTGTAGTTTGCGCAGTTGGTGACGTCAAGGTTCAGCGTGGCGGTGAGACCAACGTAACTTCCTGATGACGTTACAGCGGATCCGTCAGGCGCGTTTGTTCCCGACGCTGTCACTTCAGTCGATTTGGTGGAACCGTCAGCGTTACTGAAGTACGCCTTAACATCGCTGGGTGAACCTCCAGAAACTGTAACAGTGTACGCTAACGTAAAGGTAACCGTGACTGCTTCACCAATGTAGAATACGTTTGCAGCTGGAGCAGGTGCTGTGACTGTCAAAGTTGAAGCTGCAATGTCACCTGAAATCACACAAATAAATAAGCTGACCAATTGACAGTGCATGGTGAAGATCAATAATATTTTTTTCATCATTCGACCACATGTCCTTAATGATGCTAATAATAAATAAAATACAAAACATATCGATCTGAATGGCATTGAGATGGCAATGTTCAGAACACCAGAATTGCATTTGATTCTTGCAGTGTATCGTTGACACACGATCTGTTTGAGTCATGACCCGAACACGTTGAATAAATGTGACCGAGTTATGGAATCATATAGTAAACGTTTGCCTTAATTTGAACTTCTTCTAAATTGTTTCCGTTGATTTTTGACATCGACAAGCTTGAAGATAAAAGACGGTTTGCTGCGGATAAAGATAATTTGACAAAACCTTTACCGAAAACCAAAATAACAAGTTTTCTTATCCGACATGCATGCTAGGAATTAACATCAAGAAAATACTTACTACATGTCTTTGTGCCGGCTTTGTCAGCAGTGGTTCCAAAGTCAATGCAGACTGCGTTGTTAGTAGTGTCGTCATCGGCCACTGTAATGGACGCACACAGTTTGGTGTACGCGGCGCAGTTGGTTGCATCGAGTGTGAGTGACGCTGTCAGATCAGCGTAAGTTGTGCCAGAAGCAGCAGTAGAGCCATCTGGTGCATTGGATCCTCCAGCTGTGACCTCGGTTGACTTTGTAGAACCAGCGGCATTGCTGAAGTACAATTTTACATCGGTTGGTGTAACACTTCCTTTTAGTGTGAATGTCACGGTAAAAGTAGTCGGGGTTGATGTACCCGCTGTGAATCCCCCTGACGTGGGGTCTGGTACCGTTACCGTCAATGCGGTGGCCGTTATATCGTCTGAAATATGAAAAAGTTCACCATGCAAACTAAACGGTGTTACGAGCAACGATAAAACGCTTGTATGGAGTAATGATTGTAAAGTAACGCAAACTTTACTGACTTACAAAGCTGACTTTCCCTCGTTGCACACTGTTATTGCCCGGGTTTTTTTTCAAATGCTTTCGCCTCAGATCAACGTGAGGTGATAGTTTACATAAAAAATTATGTCGACAAGTTGGACCAGTGTCAATTTTAGAGCCATAATTACTTCTGTCTCGCGCCTGTGCATCTACGAAAATGTGCAAAAGTTGATGAATACTCAGCTGTGTGAGTGAACAAGGTCGAAATGATATAAGTATGAAATTTAAGTATGTAATTTTAGTTAAATATAATGAATTGGTTGTTCTGCAAAACTCGTTTAGGAAAAGTTGAAGTGTCTTTTTATAAAATAGAAAATGCATCGATCTGAGTAGCATCCAAGTGGCAATGCTTAGTACATCAAAATTGCATTCGATTATTGCTATGGATCGTTACCACACGATTTGTTGGAGCACAACTCGAATATGTTAGATGAATATGAGAGCGTTAATAATCTATTGAATCCTCTACCTAATCCAATACCTAGATGTCTTTTATCGCTGTTACTTTTCATAAACCAATTCCCTTAACTATTAATATCATCGGCATGAAGGCAAACGACTTTTTGATATGGATGAGGACGATTTGACAAAAGCTTTACCTGAAGCTAACCCTTACCACAACCTGAAATTGCAAGATTCTTATCCGACGTAGATTCTGAGAAATATCAAGAAAGTGGCATTATGGTTTTTAATTGTAGGACTTCAATACTCACTACATGTCTTTGTGCCGGCTTTGTCAGCAGCGGCTCCAAATTCAATGCAGACCATGTCGTTATTAAAGTTGTCATCGGTAACTCTAAAGGAAGCGCACAGTTGTGTGTAGTCGTTGCAGTTAGCTGCATCGAGGGTGAGCGAAGCTTCAAGACCAGCATATTCTGTTCCTGAAGCTGGAGTACTGCCATCTGGTCCTCCTGATGCTGTGACCTCGGTTGACTTAGAAAGAGTGTTATCATCAGTGAAGCACACTCCTACACTGGTTGGTGTAACAGAACCAGAAACTGTGAATGTCACGGTGAAAGTAATCGTGGTGGCTGTACCCACAGTAAATCCCCCTGATGTGGGGTCTGGTGCTGTTATCGTCAATCCAGTGGCCGCTATATCGTCTAGAATGTGAACAATGTCAAATCATACAAAACAAACATTGATTACGAGCAACGATAAAATATTTGTAAGGTGTTGTTATGGAAGTAATACAAGCTTTACTAACTTGCAAAACTGGCTTCCCTTGCTTTAAAACATCACCTGTTTAGGCCTCGTAACATCAAAGGTGATTGTACGCACCATAATATGTGGACAAATTAAATCGATGTAAATTGTATTTTATAGTGATAAAGTTACGTACGTGACTGTCCAAATGTGAAAGAGTAGAAAGCAGTTTAACGTACGCATAAATACTCACCTTGGGCCCGGCACATTGCTATGCACCCGATAATAGCAAATACCACAGTTACAAACGAAGACCTAATAAAAAATATTGAAGTCTCGAATTAATAAACAAGATAATATGAAAGAATATTCTGACGATTTATTAATTCTAAGGACTATTCGTAATCCTATATTGCTCTTGAAACGATTTGACTCACTTCAATTCGGTGATGAAATGTCGGATTTTACTTCACGTTTCCGAAATGACAATAGACTTGAGAACTGGTTCAACTTACTTTACTTGTACATATTTATAAACCATTGCTCTACTTATAAATACCCTTTCAGTGTTCAAATCTGATAATTAGTTGGAGATGGCAAATTAGAAGGAAAGAAAACCAAAGCCACTTAAGTATTGGTTAGTGCACAGTATAGTTAAGTATTGCCTCGGAAATGAAAGACATACACTTTTGTTCAAATGTTTCTCAATGAACGATTCAACCATACTCTTACCAAATAAAAGATGAAAATCAGGGGGGCAACATGCAAATTGTGGTGCTATTGAAACAAGAAACCGGACATTTTGAAGTTCAAAATGAGCACCATCGCGGTGTTAACTCCACGGGCAAGTAAAATGTCCGAAAAACTAAGACTGCAAAATGTTTTCTTACTCCATGAGCTTTAAAATGAGCGCCAAAAAGTGGCAGATCAAAAGAGGAATAGTAAAAGTTTGAAGTCGGTATGTTTGTCCCTGAGGCGCTTTCTGAGTTGAAGACGTGCGCCATAAACGTACGCTGTATTCTCACCGAGACTAAACATACGCTACATGCCTTAGCCAGCTATATAAACGAAATGTTGGCCCGGCCTACTATCACTCCCAGTCATAATCAATTAACCGCCTTAAATTGTAGTATTGAAAACTAAATCAACTCGATGAATTTCTAAAAGAATGAAGTTATTTCATAATGCACGAATTGTGGAGTCTTCTTACTGCTAATAATTCGATAATTGCAAATATAAAATTCAAAAAATGATAGTAATTTCAGTTAAAAGATCGAAAGCCGCCCAGTCTACCTCATCGTAGTCGATGTCACGTTAAGAAGGCATATAAAAAGAGTACCTCAATTATAGCGACCAAGTTACCCCCTCAACTTGTTGATATCGATAGTAACATAGAATTTCAGTCCGTGTCGCTGGCATGTAAATACACCTCATAAATTTGTGTATCGCGAAGAAATGGCAAATGTAAATTATCACAGGGTAATCAAAATAAATGGTAATAAGACATTAGCCAAAAAGAAAAATATATACCCAAATCCACATCCCTCAACGGAACTTCTAGAAAAAGCATGCATTTTGAAAGTTTCTCTTGTACACAATAATTTGCTATGGCACCTGAATTAAATCTATTAGTTCGTATAGAAATAGTTCGTTTATTGACTCACCTCATCTTGTGAAGACAAATTGACAACAGTTACCTGGAAAGTAAAAAAGACAGAGCCGACCGAAAATTGATATACAAAGATTTTCATAACTCATTAAGTAGTATAGTGAATATATACGTTCACTGGGAACCAACTTAAACATAGACATTGACTGGAGTATAATTTACTTTATGAACAATCTCTTACCGAGAAGCAAAATGTTGAAATCAATCATAATCACGATCAAAATTATTATTTACGAGTATAGATCCCTTTTCTAAAGATGATCGAAATCTCTCTTAGTCTTCATCGAACTAAAAATATATTTTATTAAACGGGGAACGGCCAGAGTGTTAAAGCATCAGGGCACTGAAAGACAAAATCAACGGATGAGAATTCAGAATCGCACTTTTGGAAGGACGTTGATCTTAACGGGTATATCTTACCCAGAAAACATTTTTTAATTTTTTGTCAATAAATAATAATAATACTATTCCCAAGCTAGATGGTGGTGTTTTGTCCTTTTTCCCGTTGACCAATATTAGTGAAAAGGAAAATGTTTGGAGCTTGATAAAAAAAGCCTCGATGAGGAACGCGTCCATTTCTGTGACGTCATAAGAGTTGTTCGTGAGTGTAGAACGGATAAGCTATACACACAATTGCAGAATGGCATCTATCTCAAGTTCTGTCTATAATTTGGAAAGTGAAAATCACTTTTACGACGAAATTTTGTTTGGAATGATTGATTTAGAGGGTAGCCACTGATGAAGAGTCTAGTGTTACAGTTGAAAATGATACCATCGGAAGTGTTGTGAGCGTAGATTTTGTACCTCAGTTCACTCAATGTAAATGACTTCTTAGACCAACTGGCTGCTATTAGAGTAGGTCAACGCAAGCAGTCCACAGCTTCACAAGAAATCTAGATCTACCTGCCTGTTCTCTACAAAAATTATTAGACGAGCACATAACGTTTATCAGGCCTTACTGCCTATGGAATTGATCGACTGCTTTCCTGCAGTACATAAATGAAAACGCCCGAGATTCCAGGCAGACCCCGGTCGCTTGGCTTTTGAGTCTCGGCGCATGACACCAAGGCCACCGCGTTGGATCCCCGCATCGAAACATCGAAAAATGAGCTTACTAGTGTAAATTGCGTCAATATCATCTCACCATAAACTTTATAGTCGATTGATTTTATTCAAATTCCTTCAATTTATTCTGTTTGATGTTTATATGCTCACAAAGTTGGGGCAAGTCCAGTCAGACACCAACGCGTGGCAACGCACGGAAATATTCTGAGCCAATATGGCCGCAAACCCCGTTTTCATTTATCGCCGATAAATTGGCTAATCCCATACTCGACATTTCTAACTGAATTCTGATTGATTTCTGTTCAGAACACTTTTTATTGTTTACCCAAACATACGAACTGAAAAGGTTCCAACCCTGAAACTGACAAGATGCAGTCCATCGGAATGTTGATTGAAAATTGCCGGTTATCTCGTCGGGCCCCTCGGGGCCCTAATGTATGCTGCACTCTGGACCTTGCCAAACGGTGAGCTCGCCCTTGCTTGGTTCTGAATATTTAACTTACTACTATTTTATAATTAATGTTGCAAAAAGCAGACCTAAACGACCGTATATAGAGCCTGGAAAAAAGTGAAAACTTTACACAATGCAATTTGTTATCTGAGGTGGTGAGCCTGATTCGACCCTAACAATACGCATCACTCCTAATCATGTTCTGGCTATAGGCTATCACTTCCTGCGTCGAACAGATTTACAGCTGTAGCATTTTAGACGTTATAATGTAGTACAGTTTATCAAGTAGTACAGTTTAGGGAGCTACTACTTATGAAATGCTTGAGCCTCATTCATAGAATATGCTGGGTCGGTCGGTTTCATGTCCGGGCATGCTATTCGTATACAGTACACAGCAGTTGAGCTTGCTCGGCATGGGGTCAGCTGCTGGTATATAATCACACTGACACTCAACAGACCATAATTGGCGTCATCAAGCTTGACCGAGACTGAAAGCCGCTTTGAAAACATTCTTCACTGCAGGTCCCACATACACTTTATGTATGATGATATATATGTAAGTCTACTTTTTAACTTAAAAGGTAGAACTACTAGTTTCCGGCAGTTTGAAAGTCTAGCGATATAGTAAATCTGTAAAAGCAGATCTTGTGAAACATAGCAATCTCACAATAAATGACTTTAAAAGCTCACCTGCAAGTTACTGTACTTGATATTTTCCCGAGTTGTTTCTTTCGGCTTTTCCCTTATGGTACAAACACAGAATGGAGGCATGCTTTATACATTACGCTTAGCAACAACTGAGGGTGTGACTTTCTGTCATTGGGCAAATATTATGAACACTCGTTTCCAATTGGTTGCGTGTGTACAATTAAGAATACTGGTTGGGCTGTCTTCCCAAGCATGCTATTGTGACACATGTCAATGCCGAAGCATTAGCGTCGCATTTCTTCTGGTCAATTATTTACGCCTAATTCTTTACGCCAGTTTGTTGCCCGGCGACGCCGTTCCTAAAAGCGTAATGTATTTCAGAACAACAAGATCTTCAAAGTACCATTAGGGGACGACTGCATTAACTTGCATGGTACCTGAAACCTGAGTCCTTGCCTAAGCAACTCGGGTGACAAACAGAAGGCTTTTAATCCCCAAGGTGTGAATGTTCCATTTTTTATGTTTATGTAATCCAGCTGGTGCTATTGTAGTGCCATTGTAGGAAAGGCAGGTCTGTGAAATTGATCCTCAAGGGAAGTAGGGTATTCCTAAGTTAATGGAGCCTTCCCGTAATGCACCTTTATGGCACAACAATCAACCATCACTCATTATTACTCGCCCCTATTCAAGTGATGTGTTTTTTCTGTACCCAACAGAGTGAATGTTGACAAGAATTGTCAAGTTCCGTAGAAACCACAAGATCATACAATAATGATTGCAAACCAAGAAGAGTTGATGTTTTTCCTTAAAACCCCTAAATGGTTCAGTTTTAGAAATGTCAGATCGGTTTTAAAAATCAAGAAAGCATTTTGGCCCATCAATGGAGATAGAGTCTTCAAGGAATACGAGTGTTGGAAGTTTAAGGTGAAGTACTACAAATTACGTGAAAATTAAGTTGTGGTGTCATTTCCTTGAAACTTTGCACAAATATTCTTGGAAGTTGTGCAAGTGCAAAAATGAAATACAAAATGGGGGTCATCACGCTCGTTTCCATGGAAACGGACGTTAGAAATAAATAAAAATGATATAAGTCACTTAAACTAAAGAAAGCAATTATAAAAAACTTAGTAAATGAGTTAATTTTAATAAATAACAAGACTTAAGATCCATATCTATCGAATGTATAGTTTTCATGATGTTTGTAAAGAGAGTTTTACATAAGTATCGATTACAAAATGACGATATCGAAATTATATCACTACATAATTTTCGAACTTTTTTCCTGTCGCTCTGAATGGTGTCATTTTGACCAAACTTGGCGAATAAAATCCTAACATAATACCATTTTGTTTACACTTTTAATAAAAGGGTGTCACCACGCTACTTTTTACAATATCTCCAGGTGAATGGGTAACATGCGCCATGTAAATGGGCGCAAAATGTTAATTTTGTCGCTCATATTGAATAAAAACCAGCTTCCTAGGGGGTTAAAATATGACAAGGTTATAGGTCACATGTATTTCTAAGAGTCTGGGTCAAAAAAATTAGGTAAAAGCGCAATTTCAACAATGACAGGTGATGTTAAATACATGCGCAACAAAATAACCCATTTGCGGCAGGCTTGAATTAAATCTGCGCAGAAACATTCTAAAGCGTGTGCGCGTCCGAATTCGTCGCCCTTTACCTTAATTCCAGGTTTCCCTAATTTGTCTATGAAGCATCTAGTATATGCTTCGCTGTACTCGCAAGTAACTTTTTGTCGTATCTACTACTTTAAGCCGCACATGTGTGTACATCGTTCGATCCCGTGCACCAATTTTAACTTTTTCAACGATAGCTCAATTATTATTTTTTTCTCCTTTGAAGTGTCTGCAAACATTATGCTGGAAATTAGACTCAAGATATGGCCTACACATCTTCGTAGCTACGCAGAAATGGTGTAAATAGTGATTTTCTCTCATATATCACGTTTGACTACCTGAATTACACAACTCACTTTTGTTCAAGCAAAGATCAACAAGTGTTGAGCCTCGGAATTGTAAAGACACACTTGCTGAGTCTTCACTTCAACAGACTCGATGCACACCGACAATAGTGTCGCTGAAACTTTTCTACCATGTGAGTGAACAGAGCGTTTCGCATCAGTACGCATTAGAATCATCGACAGAAACGCTTTGCAACTTTTGTGTTTTCCTGTTTTCACATGTGTTGAAAAAACATTTCACCGAGACACATTTCTTTGTAGACATTATGAAAAATTGTACGTACAATTTTCCTGCCAGTTGAATAGTATTTTTGAACTATATGAATTATAAAATTGTTTGTTTATTTGGGGGTGATAACTGACTGAAAAATCCATATAGGCTTTAATTGGCATGTGGTTGTAGTAGGCTATTGTCTATATTCTGCATTGTTTGTTGACGTTCAGTAGACTGTTCTGGTAGGCAACCTGTTTTCGTGTACTTGCTATTTATTTCTCTCTAGAAATTCACTTGTCAAAGTAAAAACTCAATGGGGCTGCTGTGAGAACACACTTTGCATTATTAGTTAACTATATAGTATGGTCGCTGTAACTACAACAAACAGTCATACATATATGATTGAACCGAACAACTTCATTCGCCACACTAAGACAGTAAAGGTCATAAGATCACTTATTCATAAGAAAGTGGGTGGGTCAATGTACGTGTTCTCACTTGTGTGCCTTTGTCGAAGGAAGCGGTACCCCTGACATACTAGCATGATCCCTGTTCGCCTACGAAATGGGAGGAATACAACAACATGGACTGCTAGTAGGGAACGTGACAAGCATTGCTGATGGCATCTCCGATGTTACCTGTCTTTGAATTTGGCAAATACTTCGATGCCACTTGTTGACATATTTAGCAAACTGCAGAAGCACTTTGCCTGATATATTGAAAACACACTTTGATTTAGTTACGTTTGTGACAGCACACATAGAATGTGTTCAAGTTCTCATGCAAAATTATTGATGAGCGTTATTCACCGTGGGAGAGTGCTGTTATTGTGTGCGACAAACATTGCTGACGGTTATGTCCGTTGTTACCTGGTAACATCTGATACTTATAAATTGAGCCTAGAATGGTGGCATGTCCATTCTTGCCTCTCTATATTTTATTGGAGGACTGTATTAAGCTTGTGTGACGTTTAACAAATTGGTAATAAAGCTTGCATAGATGGTGTTTATTCGATCAGAGAATGCATAAAACTCAGTGTTCTTTGAGTCGTGAGAACCTTTTCGAGTTATCTTCTTACACTAAACCGCCGATTACCTTTACGACTACTTGGTGAAAGTTGAAAGAACTGCTGTAACCTGTCCCTACATTTTCATTCATGTCACAAATTTAGCATTCACAAGATATCACTACCTCAAGTAATGTAGAATATTATGCACTTTTATTGTTGTTGTTGTTGATGCTGTTATTGTTTTTTTGTTTGTTTTTATTTTCTTATTTATAACGAATAATATTGGATCACACCATTTATATTATCGAATACTTCAAGAGTTTTTTGCGAAATTCTGTGTGATATTTCTTGAGTGAGATCACATTAAGTAAAACGATTTATAGAAAAAAAAAGATTGCATTTCCAATATTCCGGATTCTGTTTTCCGACTGTTCGTCAAAATTTAGTTCTTGACATTACAGAAAAACAGAATAGATTGAAATTGGTCGTTTAATGATGAACAATATAAAATTTATCACATTTTACCATATTGAGAAAATTATGCAATCCTTTGCCAATTCAAAGCAATGACTTTAGATTTGAATACCGTCAATGTGGTGTTTTGTCCGGATAATAAAAAAATCAGAATGGAAATATTACTCACATTAATATTATTTGTAAGTTTATAGCGTTGGCCGTTTTCTTTCTCGACATAGGTATGACAATAAATCCCAAATACTAGCTGTGACAGTCAGCTTGTAAAATGAATACATAACATAATACATAACAAAATTCCCCACAGAATGAGTTCTGATCGGGTTCTGATTGATATATGAGTGATAATTATATAACCAGACACAGTAAGAAGTATTACTAGTACACTATATCAGTCCTAACGCTTACTGGCGTTAGGCCATATGCCCACTTTCCAACTCAAATGGTAAGGGTTCAAATGACCAACGTTAGACTTTCTTGGCTTTTTCCAGCCACGGAAGAGTAAAGTTCTAGGAACAAAAATATTTTTTCTCAACATAGCGCGATACAGGCATACTTGCAAGCTCAAACTAGTACCGTTGATCTTGATGTTACTCGTGTAAATAAAGTTTTCTTTGTTGCAAAATGAGATATAACCGTTCAGATTTTATGTCCCGGTAACGATATTAAATAGAGCATGTAAATATCGTTCAGGTATCTAAAAGAGAAAATTGATGCAATCCTGCTGTAAAGTCGCCACTTATGTCACATGTGGTAGAACTTATATGATCATCTCAGCGTCTGTATTCTGTTTCAGGGTATTGGTACTTGTTTGTATGGGAACTTGATGTAATCTGTTAATGTCCTGTACATGGGATGTCATGATTGTCTTGACCCTTATGTGCTGGAATATTTTGTAGATTTATCAATACTGACTCCACGCCCTCAATGTTACTTCGAGTTATAGAGTTTTGAAAGCGTTATCTTCAGGGTGAGAGACATCTGCTATTATACATTTAAGCACACATTCGCTTGCTTATTCAAATGAAATCGCTGAATAAATTTATAAAGACAAATGGTTAATTATTTTCAATGGTCACATGTGCGTATAAACTGACAGTGGCAACGCCTAATCAATGAACATGCTTTAAATTATATGACGTAAGAAGATGGCTTTATACAATGTCAATAGTATTTTGTCAGCGAAAGTCAGTGTCGACAAGTAGGCAAGATCATTTGCATTTTATGAGAAGTAATACGCAGCAGTCAAGGCTAGTCAAAGGACATATACCTGATTCTTTAGTGTCAACATTCTAAGCCTCAGAAGCAGCCCGACACTAGCGATCATTGTCAGTTTGGTTATGTTGTAAATTCTCAGCATGATTTCAAGGACTTGAATTTTGTTTTCAAAGTGTACCTGAAAAAGTTCGCGGGAGGTGGGTTAGGATCAGCTGTCCGGTTAGTTGACCTTGGGAGCGGTAACTAGCCACGCGTGAAAATTGCAGACTTCAATGTCTCCAGAGATGAATATACAGGATCGACTAAGAGCCAAAATGTGCCTCGATTAAAACACTAAGCACATGTATTGCATGTATATAAGTTCTCATGTGGACTGGCTCCACCCTAGCACACTGATGAGTATGACAAAACTCCTACAGTGGTTCAATACTCTGTCACGAGTCCCTTAAACTGTAGCTCAATAAAATTCGGTCACCATGACAGGATCGGCCGGAAACGTCAATACTCATTCACTTACTTGTTTTCTCAGTTGCCTCTACTTTAATGTGTCGTCATGTTAAGTATGTGCTCTTCTCCAGTCGCCGGGGGCGTTCATTCTAGGGTAAAAAAGTTATTTGCTTGGTCTCTGAACATGCTTGCGTCAAATCGTTACCGTGAGCGCGGTTCCAACAATTTGGTCAGCTAACCTAAAAATGATATTGTGTGCCTAAATTTGAATTTTATAGTTCAATTGAGTGTCTTATGAATATATTTTTACATTTTTCGGGCACAAATGAAGGCACGACTATATAATGGCTATCCGGAGATGAACAAGTATGTCAATGATCGACATAAAACCTATATGCGCCTCGATTGAAAGCCCAGCCACATTTGCTCCATATATAAGCTCCCTCGTGGACAGGTTCCACCCTATCGCACATATGACAAAATCCTTACGGCGGTTTAACATACTGATAAATGAATATATTCAAAGCTTGCGAAATAGTTTGAATTTAATTAGAAACTGACACTTCAAACTTGTACAGCATATCAAGTCACATTCCAAGCCGTCCTTACATATAAAGGGGGAATGCTATGAAAATTCAATACTTTCTCCTTGGTATGCCAACTCACAACGTATGGTAAATAGTGATATAGCGAAGACTTAATAGACTTTACAACTTGGCTAATCCCTACCCCTAATGTTTCAATAAGTCAGCGGGTTTTATGAATTCAATACCTGGACATGCTGTAGAGTTCATTAGACTTTACCAAAGCAATGAATACCGGCTATACCGGCTCATTACTCATAATATTTTTCGATGCAAATTAAAACATTGAAGGGCAAGTAAGTATGGAAACTTTGAAATCACCTACGACTTGAAGTGTACTATATTGAACGATGGTATAACAAACTCTAATGACGATCTCGACAAACGTGCATACGCATGCAATTTTATGTTTCATTTGCTGTGTTCACGTTCAAGCATACTTTTTTTTCTTGAGCACATGGTTTTTTAAATCAGCATTTGGTGGTAAAACGCGATGATTCCATGCCACTTATAACACTTGACCATTGCTGCTTTTGCATAACGTATACGTACAGTGTGCTTAAATTGGAATAGTCGTTTTAAAATGGAGTGAATTAGTAAATAAATTACTTCGCTCGTTCGAAAAGAAAAACAAGTTTGATTATTTAGCCAAATATGTTGTTATATCATTCAGATTTTCCCACAGTTAATATTTTTAGAAGTCGAATGTTTTTCTTCTGACGAATTTGATCAATCAGAATCTATAAGTCTCAGAATACATCACAAGTTTAAAGAAACGAAATAGCATATTTGAAGCTCTGGGTGACTGTAAGTGTTTGACCAAGGGTGTATGACAACAGTGCAATCGTTTTATACACATGTACATCTCCGGTAGAAAGTCTCCGCACACATTTGGAATCAGCTAGCTTTAGATGTAAATTGCTTTTAATGATCGGTCAGCTGTGTGTGACAAAGTCCACGACAAGTTTGAGTGACCATTAAAAATGAAAAACCTTTCTTTGTTAAACAGGCCGCCAATTACAAAATATAAATCGTAGATGAGCGTCAATGTGGAACAATTTATATGTATTTTATGTCCCATGTATACGTCTACCTCATTCCGCGATACTGCTTGCATTCCGCGATACTGCTTGAATATGTAAGGACGTTGAATTGATAAAATATTACCGAATTCTTATGAAAATAGTCTATTCACAATACAGTCACTACACTCTTCGCGAATGGAGTATTTTCAACTTATATAAAGGAGATAATTTACAGAATTACTATCCAGATAATGCGATATGGTTATCTGTTAAAGTGAACATATTAACAGTCGTAGCCGTTGCCGGAAAGACACAAATAAGGCGTATATGTCGTTTAGGACAAATCTGACCTGCAAGAAGAATAATATCAATTATCTTAAAGTGAATCATGAATATTTAGGATATTAAAGATTATGATTTACTATGATATCGTTGGTGTTTTTTTAAATCCAGTACAATCTAAGCCCTACATCCGTTTAAATATGCTATCTGTATTTTTTTGCCTTTTATCTTCTCCAAAATGATCGGAAAATGTTTACTTTGTATTTGGTATTTTTGTTATTTTGATATTGGCCACACCTTCTACTATAAGCAACCAAAATACCAAGTCACCTTCACATTGTGCTAATATCATTCGTCAAACTGCAGGGTCATCAAGGCCAGCAGAACTTTACACTTCTTGATTTTATTTCCAGGACATGTAATCTTGCTTTTCAATTTACAGCTTAAAGTTGACGTCTCAGGTAAATGTATTGTTCATGTAAAAAATGTGAATATATCAATTAGCGAAAGCTGAGACTTTTAGAGGAAGCACACGATGAACTTGCACATAAAATGCTCTGAAATAATCACAAATAAGACTGAATTTAAGATTTGATTTTAAACCTTACTTACACCAGTATTCATTGGCAGTAATGCAGGTATATTGAGTACCAAAAGTATGAAGTCAATTAACGGTTTGTATGAGATGCAGACTTTAACAGAGGATCTCCTCATCAATAAAAACTTTGGTCTTGTAAATTGATAAATATTTCTCCCGGGAAACTGACTGTGATGTGAGTTTGAAAATAAAGTTGAATGCTAGATATGTGTGATTTTGTGCCTTTTGCGTGCCTTTAATGTTAGAATAAAGACACTTTTTCATGTATGCAGATATAAGGCTTTGGGAGCGGAAAAGGACAATAAGTATACGTAAATAGATTCAAACGAATAGATCTTAACAAATAGCCTGCGCCTGCCGTTCTTAGATTACGGTTATGACAAGTCAACACAGTGCAAAGTTTAAACAACTTGATTTTCCTAGCAATTACTTTCAATCTCAAACACAAGCGATGCTTTACTACAATGTTGAACATTGTTTTGTTTGGTAAAGACGTTTTTCGCAAGACAGCCGGGTTATCAAATTTGATCTTGCCGTTCACGCCCCTGATTAGCCAAAATCCCCTGAACCTTTACACAAACGGTACAAAATAGTACATTGTATGTAAGTTTACTTACCACTTCATTTCACAGTCTTGGTTTCGGTTTCGAGCGGGAAAATATAATGAACTATCCACAAGTTCCCTCTTTCTGGGTTCACTTTGGTCATTCATTCCACGCTTTGTCATTAAATTCCATCCTGACCCCATTCCTCGGGATCCAAACTTTTGGCAGTTGCCTGACCTTAGCTCTATTTCATCAACTGCCCCCTTTTCACTCCAATTGCCTTACCGAAGGGGCCCTTGCCAAATTTGTAGTGTATGTGTTATTTAGTTTGTCATTTAGCGTTGTTTTGAGAGAAGTTTTTAAACTTATTTAATGTACAAGCAGTTCTCCATTGGTTCCCCTTTATTTGCAATAAACACTGTTAGTTGATAACAATGTAGTTGTGGCGTGTTTCAGATAATGGACTATCCATAAGAGTTACCTTTTGCCGAAGGGATTGTTATGTAGGTCATTTCCCCCACACTCATCATGACCTGAGTTCAATTAGTCTAGAACATTCTCAAGGTCACTGCCCTTAATGACCTCACAACCTTGAATTCAATTAGTCATGTTTGGAATGTTCTGGAAAGTTGATTAGTTGTGTAAGAGAGATAATTTTAGAACAGTAATTAGCATGTCAATAAAAGTTCTAGATTGTTCTTATATGCCTTTATAAAAGGGACGTGCACAGCTTCCAGTCAGACTTTTGGGATTGTGTCTCTTGTGTGTTACTAAACTCCAGCAGTAGTCATTCTCAAGACTTTTCAAGACCTTCACTGCCAACGCTGGATTTATACTGTGGACTTTGTGCAGCTTCAAGCCTGCAAAGACTTCATTCATCCAACTGACTGTTACAACTCTGAGACTGGAGCTTTGCCGTCCCAGCTGAGATAAGTAGTCTGTACACTTTAAAGCTTGTACTCTATCCCTGACTTAGCAATTAGTTTTATTTTTGTAATAAATTTTGTTTAAACGTTAGCTGCTGAGTTCACCCTTTTGTTCGTTTCCTCTGCACGTAACAAATTGGGGGCTCGTCCGGGAGACGAATATTTTGAGCCGTTTGACAACATTTTGCCTACCTTTTCAAAACTACTTTACACTGTGAACTCAGCGAAATTCAATCATGGCGGAATTCAAGCCAGACGAATTTATGGATGACCTCGATCAGGACACATTTAATTCCCTCAGAAAAGACAACCTCATTGCACTGGCAAATTTCCTTAAAGTAGATGTCAAAAGATCTATGCGCAAGCGGGAAATACAGTTCAAGATTGCAAAACATTTAGTTAATTCTGGCCATTTTGAGGAGTCTGCCTTAAAAGATTATGAGCCTGAGTCCTCCTTCGAACTCAAAAATTAGAATTAGAAATACAGGCAGATTTGGAGCTTAAGAAATTGGAATTAGAAAAGGAAATGAAAGAAAAAGAATTGCAAATGGAAGAAAGACAGAAAGAAAAAGAAAGGCAGGAAAGATTAGAAATGGAAGAAAGACAGAGAGAAAAAGAATTGCGATTAGAAGAACAGCGATTACAGGTAGAAATAAAACGTTTAGAGCTTGGACAGTCAGGAAATTCTTCCCTTCAGACAAGTTTGACATCACTAAGCATTTCAGGTTAGTTCCCCCTTTCCAAGAAAAGGATGTTGATAAATATTTCCTTCATTTTGAGAAAATTGCTCAGAGTCTGAATTGGCCTAAGGAGTCCTGGTCTATGCTTTTGCAGAGTGCTTTGGTGGGTAAAGCCAGAGAAATTTACATTCAGTTGTCAGTAGAGCAGGCTTCAAATTATGATTCTGTGAAGGAATTAATTCTCAAGGGCTATGAGTTGGTGCCTGAAGCTTACCGTCAGAAATTTAGGGATTGTGAGAAGGTGAAGGATCAAACTTATGTTGAATTTGCTCGAACAAAAGAACAACTGTTTGATCGTTGGTGTTCTTCTGAAAAGGTCAGTCAGAATTATGACAAATTACGACAGCTCGTTTTGATTGAGGAATTTAAAAGGTGCATCCGGAGTGACATCAAGACGTTTATCAATGAACAAAAGGCAGATACATTAGAGGTTGCTGCACGTTTGGCCGATGATTATTCATTGACCCACAAATCTTCATTTCTCAGCAAACCATCCCAGTCCTTTTCATACAGAAACAATGCAGGTAAATTTAACTCGTCCTTTTCATCCAAGAATTTTTCAAAGGAGAGTAGGAAATCAAATGACAACAGTTCACAAAATTCAAGTAACACTTCCACATCATCAAATCCCAAGTCTCAATCTCCTTCTGACAAACAGTTCGGTACACTTTCTTGTAATTATTGCAAGAAAGACGGCCATTTAATGTCAGAGTGTTTCAAATTGAAAGGAAAACGTGAAGGTCAAAGTGGTCAAAGTGGGTCTAAGCCCACCGGCTTTATTTCTTCATCAACTCAATTAGAGTCTAATAATGTGTGTAACACATTTTCTGAGGTTAAACCCCTCTTATCCCCAATTAATGAGGTCAAGGTCAATTCTTCTCAAGATAGCATTATGGGTATTTCGAACCATTTATTCATGATGGTTTTATATCACTTTCTAGTGATTTCTCTTCCGCTACCCCTGTCAAAATTTTAAGAGATACCGGGGCTTCCCAGTCTCTTTTGTTGGCAGATACCCTGCCGTTTTCTGAAAAGTCATTTTCAGGTTCTAAAGTTCTTATTAAGGGGGTAGATTGTAATGACTACATTCCTGTTCCTCTCCATAATGTCTATTTGTCTTCGGACTTTGTTTCTGGACCTGTGGCTTTAGGTATTAGGCCTTTTTTGCCTTTTGAAGGGATTCACCTTCTTCTTGGAAACGACCTTGCTGGGGACAAGGTCATTACTAATCCACTTGTGACTGATAATCCTAGTTTAGATCAGGATCCAGAGCCAATTGAACAAGAGATACCCGATTTATTTCCTTCATGTGCCATTACTCGAGCCATGTCAAAGAAAACTTCCGAGAATCAAAATACTCTCAAAAATAATGTCACAGATGTTGACTTAAATGACACCTTTCTCAGTCAGGTGTTTGACACGGATCATTCCGTTATCCCTCGTGGATTTGAAACTTCCAGTAAAACTTCTGCTGACCAAAGTCAGACATTTTCTAGATCAAATCTCATTGCAGAACAACACAAAGACCCAGATATTTTGTCTTTGTTTGACAGGGTAGATGATGAAGGTAAAACTTCAGATAGCTCTGTTTCCTATTATACAAAGTCTGGTATTCTCATGCGTAAATGGAGACCTCCAGATGTTTTGGTTGATGACGATTGGGCTATAAAACATCAAATTGTGGTTCCAAAGCCCTACCGTGCTGAAATATTGCGCCTGGCCCATGAAACGCCCTGGGCTGGTCACTTAGGAGTCAGGAAAACTTATCATAAAATTCTCAGTCACTTTTATTGGCCTAATCTCAGGCAGGATGTAGCACATTTCTGTAAAACTTGTCACACATGTCAAATGGTAGGAAAGCCAAATCAGACCATTCCAAAGGCCCCTTTACAGCCAATTCCTGCATTTCAAGAACCATTTAGTAGGATACTAATAGACTGTGTTGGGCCCCTACCAAAAACAAGATCAGGAAATGAGTACATGCTGACAATAATGTGTACATCAACTCGGTTCCCCGAAGCCATACCACTGAGAAATATAAAGACAAAGACTATAGTGAGAGCTTTAGTCAAATTTTCACTTTATTTGGCCTCCCTAAATGTGTCCAGTCCGATCAAGGCTCCAACTTTATGTCTGGTATTTTTCAACAAGTAATGGATCAGCTAGGCATTAAACAGTATAGGTCATCCGCCTATCATCCAGAAAGTCAGGGTGCTCTTGAGCGATTTCATCAAACTTTGAAAAACATGATTAGGACCTACTGTTTTGACACAGAGAAGCAGTGGGATGAAGGAATTCATTTTCTGCTCTTTGCTGTTAGAGAGTCAATTCAAGAGTCTCTTGGTTTTAGCCCATTTGAGCTTGTATTTGGACATACAGTCCGTGGCCCACTTAAGCTAGTTAAGAGAAATTCCTATCAGACGATGATGATTGTCTGAATATTTTGCAATATGTGTCAGATTTTCGTACGAAACTCTCTAAAGCATGTGAATTAGCCAGAGAAAATCTTGAGTCATCTCAGCAGTCAATGAAAATCAAATATGATAAAAGCACCTCAAACGGAAGTTCGAACCAGGTCAAAAAGTTCTTGTTCTACTTCCAATTCCTGGCAAACCACTCCATGCTCGTTACTTTGGGCCATATCTAATCGATAAGAAATTGAGTGATTTAAATTACATCATAATAACACCTGACAGGCGAAAACAAAAACAGCTATGTCACATAAATATGCTTAAGCCATATTTGGATAGGGATAATCCTACTAAAACAAAGCCTGTCAGTACAGTCAGTTCTGGCCATTATGAAGATAGTGATACTGAAACTGACTTGAGTGAAAATACTCTAAACTCAAAGCTGGGCTCGGTCAAGCTTCAGAACTCAGAAATCCTGGAGAAGCTGGAGTCTACAAAGTTGGCACACCTCCAGCCAGAACAACAACAACAGGTGAAAGAACTGCTCCATGAATATAAACACCTGTTTCAAAATGTTCCAACGAGGACAAACGTCATCTATCACGACGTTGATGTTGGGGACAGTAAGCCTGTAAAACAACATCCATACAGACTGAATCCAACAAAAGCAAAATAACTCCAGGAAGAAGTCAAATACTTGCCGGACAATGACTTTATTGAACCTAGTAATAGCAACAGAAGTTTACCATGCATACCTGTGCCAAAGCCTGATGAAAGCTACCGTATGTGAACTAACTATAGAAAAGTGAACACTTTCACAAAGACAGACACTTTCCCAATCCCGAGGATTGATGACTGCATCGACCGAGTGGAAAAAGCCAAGTATGTGACGAAATTTGACCTACTGAAGGGATTTTGGCAAGTCCCTCTGACGGATCGTGCTCGTGAAATATCCGCCTTTGTTACACCAGACGGATTGTTCCAGTACAAGGTGATGCCATTCGGAATGAAGAACTCTCCGGCAACGTTCCAACGGATGATCAACGACGTCATATCCGGGCTAGACGGATGTGCAGCTTACGTTGACGACGTCGTCCTGTATAGTGACACCTGGGAGGAACACATCAAGCTCATGCGGAAGTTCTTTGAGAGACTGAGCAAAGCAATGTTGACTGTCAACCTTGCCAAATCTGAGTTTGGTTGGGCTAGGGTAACTTACCTCGGACATACTGTAGGACAGGGTGAGGTAAAACCTGTTGATGTCAAAATCAGTGCCATTTCAAGTTTTCCCATACCAAACTGCAAACGACAACTGATGCGCTTTCTCGGTATGGCTGGTTACTACAGAAAATTCTGTCCAAATTTCTCCACAATTACTGAGCCTTTGACTAACTTACTTAAAAAGAAAGTAAAGTTTGTTTGGTCAGAGCAATGCCAACAGGCATTTGATACACTTAAAGCCATACTGCAAAGTGCTCCAGTGTTGTCTGCACCAGATTTCACTTTGCCATTCAAATTAGCTGTAGATGCTAGTGATACGGCTGCTGGTGCTGTTTTATTGCAAGAGGATAGTCATGGTATAGATCATCCTGTTTGCTATTTTTCACGCAAATTAACAAATCCCAGAGAAACTACTCTACAATTGAAAAGAGTGTTTATCTTTGATATTAGCTTTACAGCATTTTGAAGTTTATGTTACTTCTTCAAATCAGCCAATAGTGGTTTATATTGATCACAACCCTCTTGTTTTTCTGCAGAAATTTAAAGGCAAAATCAGAGATTGCTAAGATGGAGTTTAATGTTACAGGAGTTTAATCTTGACATTCGACATATCAAAGGCAGAGACAATTTAATTGCAGACTGTCTCTCTCGTATTTAGAGTTTATTGTTGTTCACTTTCAAGAAATTTTATTGTTGTTCACTTTCAAGAAATTTACTTTAGAGTAAAACAAATTTGAGTACTTAAATCTTTTTCAAGATTACATTTGTAAAAGAAAGATTTTTCTTTGAAAATTTTCTTTTTTTGAAGAGGGGTGTGTTATGTAGGTCATTTCCCCCACACTCATCATGACCTGAGTTCAATTAGTCTAGAACATTCTCAAGGTCACTGCCCTTAATGACCTCACAACCTTGAATTCAATTAGTCATGTTTGGAATGTTCTGGAAAGTTGATTAGTTGTGTAAGAGAGATAATTTTAGAACAGTAATTAGCATGTCAATAAAAGTTCTAGATTGTTCTTATATGCCTTTATAAAAGGGACGTGCACAGCTTCCAGTCAGACTTTTGGGATTGTGTCTCTTGTGTGTTACTAAACTCCAGCAGTAGTCATTCTCAAGACTTTTCAAGACCTTCACTGCCAACGCTGGATTTATACTGTGGACTTTGTGCAGCTTCAAGCCTGCAAAGACTTCATTCATCCAACTGACTGTTACAACTCTGAGACTGGAGCTTTGCCGTCCCAGCTGAGATAAGTAGTCTGTACACTTTTAAAGCTTGTACTCTATCCCTGATTTAGCAATTAGTTTTATTTTTGTAATAAATTTTGTTTAAACGTTAGCTGCTGAGTTCACCCTTTTGTTCGTTTTCTCTGCACGTAACAGGATCCAGGAACCATTGATAGTGTTCGTACGCCCCATGCTGGTTGTACATCCACGAGTTTATGTTCAGATCCTGTTCCTATCGCAAACCTCCGACTCGTCCGTAGAAACACTGAGATTCCAATAGTGTAAATTTCCCACGCTTCTCTATGTGTAGCCTTGAAACTCTCACTTGATATAGCATGGAAATCGATGTGCATTAAAATCAGCAACTGGACTTAACATAACCTAGATTCAAAACCCGGCGAGTGTGTTGCAAATATCAATATCCTCTGTTGCCTGGTCCAAAATCAGGGACGACTAAGCTTCAACCTAAATGACATTTCTCTGTGGCCTGGTTCAACAATAAGACACGACTAATACTCAACCTAAATGACAAATGAGGTCACAAGCTGCTGACTGACAGTGATGTTTTGTCAAGTATACACTCTTTGTCATTGGACCGGAAAGGTCAAAGTAGTCAAGCCTTTTAAGAGAGTGTGTAGGGCAAAGGGAAATATTTATGTGAAGCACATGCCCAGACTGACTTAATTTGACAGACAAAAATGCAAGTAGATGAACTTCGAATGAGATTTGAACTTGACCAGGTACCTATATCATGCTTTTAAGTGCAATTTCATTTAAAGTATCTTGTGGTGACCCAATCAACAGCTCCCTGTCTTTCAGACCTTCAGCCCCCAGGGTTATGTTATGGTGTCGTCAGAAATGTTGACATGATAAATGAATGGAAAGCATAACCGAGGCATATGCGTATTTTTACCATGTATTTTTCACACGACTTTGACGCCTGCCAGTTAACAGAGTTGGATCAGCCGACAATACACATCAGTGTACTGTCCTGAATAAAACTCCCGAAGGCTATGTCATTGTTCATATTTCAAGACACTCCTTGTCCAACCATAAAGAAAAGGCCAAACACAAAGTACTTTGTCAGGTCAAGGTGGTGCCTTCGCTTTTAATATTTATAAGCGCTTTGTTACAGAACCATCAGTACTAGACACGTTTGACACGATGACAATCTGCTCTTGAAAGGGAATTGTTATGGTATGATTTACTTGTGTTCTGTATCTGTCATGGTGTTGACAGTCATTTGAATCTGGATTTGTATACTCGCAATTATTTTCATACTGAGGGAAATCAGAATGTCAACTCAACTCGACTGGCTCCACCCCAGGGCACTGATGTGTATGACAATATCCATTAAGTGGTTCAACACCCTGCCATGTGTCCCTTTAACTTTTGCTCGATAAAATTCGGTCACCATGACATGATCGACCGAAAACGTCAATACTCTTAAGTTATTTGTTCCCTCGGTCGTGTTAAATTTCATGCGTCGTTATGGTAAGTATATGCTCTTCTCCTGTTGCTGCGTTGGTCATTTGCGGGTAAAGTAATTAGTTGCTTAGTCTCTGAACATGCTTGTCTCAATTCGTGGCCGCGAAAGCGGGTCCGACGATTTGGTCAGCTGACCTCAAAATGATATTGTGTGCCTAAATTTGTATTGTACAGTTCAATGGAGTGTCTTATGAATATGAAAGCACGACTATATAATCGCTATCCGGAGATGAATAAGTATGTCAATGATTGACAGAAAGCCAAATTGTGCCTTGATTGAAAGATCAACCACATTTGTTCCTTAAATAAGTTTCCGCGTGGACAGGTTCAGCCCTATCGCAGGTATGACAAAGACCCTACGACAGTTTAACGTACTGATATATGAATATATTGAAAGCTAAAAAATAGTTTGAATTAAATTAGAAACTGGCACTGCACACTTGCACGGCATATCAAGTCACATTCTAAGCTGTCCTTACACATAACTTGGAAACTATGAAAATTCAATACTTTCTCCAGGGTATTCCAACTCACAACGTATGGTAAAAGTGATATAGCAAAGACATAATATACATTACAACTCGGCTAATTCCTACTCCTAATGTTTCAATAAGTCAGCGGGTTTTATGAATTCAATACCTGGACATGCTGTAGAGTTCATTGGACTTTACCGAAGCAATGAATACTCGACTATACTGGCCTGCCAGTTAACAGAGTCGGGTCAGCCGACAATTCACATCAGTGTACTGTCCTGAACAAAATTCCTCAAGGCTATGTCATTGTTCGCCCATGTATAGCCATAAAAAAGGCCAAACACAAGGTACTTTGTCAGGTCAAGGTGGTGTCTTCGCTTTTATATTTATAAGCTTTCTGTTACAGAACAATCAGTACCAGACACGTTTGACTCGATGACACTATGTTCTTGAAAGGGAATTTTTTTATTGTATGATTTACTTGTGTTCTGTATCTGTCATGGTGTTGACAGTCATTTGAATCTTGATTTGTATACTCGCAATTATTTTCATACTGAGGGAAATCAGAATGTCAACTCAACTCGACTGGCTCCACCCTAGGGCTCTGATGTGTATGACAAAATCCATACAGTGGTTCAACACCCTGCCATGAGTCCCTTTAACTTCTGCTCGATAAAATTCGGTCACCATGACATGATCGACCGAAAACGTCAATACTCCTTCAGTTATTTGTTCCCTCGGTCGTGTTAAATTTCATGCGTCGTTATGTTAAGTATATGCTCTTCTCCTGTCGCTGCGTTGGTCATTTGCGGGTAAAGTAATTAGTTGCTTAGTCTCTGAACATGCTTATCTCAATTCGTGGCCGCGAAAGCGGGTCCGACGATTTGGTCAGCTGACCTCAAAATTATATTGTGTGCCTAAATTTGAATTGTACAGTTCAATGGAGTGTCTTATGAATATGAAGGCACGACTATATAATCGCTATCTGGAGATAAATAAGTATGTCAATGATCGACAGAAAGCCAAATTGTGTCTTGATTGAAAGATCAACCACATTTGTTCCTTAAATAAGTTCCCGCGTGGACAGATTCAGCCCTATCGCAGGTATGACAAAAACCTTACGACGGTTTAACGTACTGATAAATGAATACATTGAAAGCTAAAAAATAGTTTGAATTAAATAAGAAACTGGCACTTCACACTTGCACGGCATATCAAGTCACATTCTAAGCTGTCCTTACACATAACTTGGAATACTATGAAAATTCAATACTTTCTTCATGGTATTCCAACTCAAAACGTATGGTGAATAGTGATAAAGCGAAGACATAATATACTTTACAACTTGGCTAATCCCTACTCCTAATGTTTCAATAAGTCGGCGGGTTTTATGAATTCAATACCTGGACATGCTGTAGAGTTCATTAGACTTTACCGAAGCAATGAATACACGACTATACTGGCCTGCCAGTGAACAGAGTTAGGTCAGCCGACAATTCACATCAGTGTACTGTCCTCAACAAAATTCTCCAAGGCTATGTCATTGTTCGTATTTCAAGACACCCCTGTTCAATTATAAAGAAAAGGCCAAACACAAAGTACTTTGTCAGGTCAAGGTTGTGCCTTCGCTTTTATATTTATAAGCTTTCTGTTACAGAACCATCAGTACTAGACACGTTTGACTCGATAACACTCTGTTCTTGAAAGGGAATTTTTTATTGTATGATTTACTTGTGTTTTGTATCTGTCATGGTGTTGACGGCCGTTTGAAGATTGATTTGTATACTCGCAATTATTTTCCAACTGATAGAAATCAGAATGTCAACTCAACTCGACTGGCTCCGCCCTAGGGCACTGATGTGTATGACAAAATCCATATAGTGGCTCAACACCCTGCCATGAGTCCCTTTAACTTCTGCTCGATAAAATTCGGTCACCATGACATGATCGACCGAAAACGTCAATACTCCTTCAGTTATTTGTTCCCTCGATATTGTTAAATTTCATGCGTCGTTATGTTAAGTATATGCTCTTCTCCTGTCGCTGCGTTGGTCATTTGCGGGTAAAGTAATTAGTTGCTTAGTCTCTGAATATGCTTGTCTCAATTTGTGGCCGCGAAAGCGGGTCCGACGATTTGGTCAGCTGACCTCAAAATGATATTGTGTGCCTAAATTTGAATTGTACAGTTCAATGGAGTGTCTTATGAATATACAGACACGACTATAAAATCGCTGTGTGCAGATAAATAAGTATGTCAATGATCGACAGAAAGCAAAATTGTGCCTTGATTGAAAGACCAACCACATTTGTTCCTTATATAAGTTCCTGCGTGGACAGGTTCAGCCCTATCGCAGGTATGACAAAAACCTTACGACGGTTTAACGTACTGATAAATGAATATATTGAAAGCTACAAATAGTTTGAATTAAATTAGAAACTGGCACTTCACACTTGCACGGCATATCAAGTCACATTCTAAGCTGTCCTTACACATAAAGGGGGAATACTATGAAAATTCAATACTTTCTCCATGACATTCCAACTCACAACGTATAGTAAAAAGTCACATTTAGCGCGGGGCATCGAAAAACATTTTGAAATTTCCATTTACATGGCTTGATTTAAGTAGGAAGGACGTTGAATTATGAAATACTTCTAGTTGATATGGATGACCAGTTGCGCGCTCTAATTTCCATGACGTAACTTTTAGGATCTATCACAGAGATAAATTGGGCGAGTAACTTTCTGAGTGGGACAAAAAAGTGTCTCTATTGAAAGACCAAGCCTGTATGTTGCATATTCATGCTCCTTTTCGAGTTGTTCAATCCTATCCCATTGGTGCGTAAAATTCAGATTCCCCAAAATGAACTATAAAATTCACATTTTCTTTCAGGTCTGACAACATTGATCATTAAATGGGCCAGATTCTACCTGTCCTGAATAAAAGTCCCAAGGCTGTTTATAGCTCGTATAGCAACACCCCCTTGTTCGATCAAAAAGAATAGGCCAGCAGACAGAGAGTGCTGACATTGTCAGGTCATATTTATGCCTTTCCTTTTTAAATATCATAACCACTTTGTTACCAAACCATGGGTTTTCAGACAGGTTGACTCGATGATACTCTGCCATGAAAAGGAACTTTATGGTATGATTTACTTGTGTTCTGTATCTGTCATGGCGTTGCTGGTCGTTAAATGAGTGATTTGCATAGTCTCAATTATTATCCACCTGCAGGAAAGCAGAAAGTCAATTCAAACCTTTTGAAATGACAATTTGAAATTCGTGTCATTAATAATATGTTTATTAATATTAAATCAATATGATTTGGTTTAAATGAGTTCTTTACTGTGACATGGCTGAATTGTTCTGTCAAATTTTCTGTCTGTCTGTCTGTCTGTCTGTCTGTCTGTCTCTCCCTCTCTCAAACAGTCAAATTTAAATATTTAACTTGCATGCTGATAATATGTGCCCCCTAAGTAGCTGTGCTTTTGTACTTGTTGCCCTGTTGTCTGTACGCACACCCACAAGTTAAAGTACCTTCAAATCTATGTCGATTTTGAGAGACCCTGGAACAAAAACAAAGGCTTCGTTCAAGACAATGTTTACCAGTCGTAGTTAACTACTGTCAATAATTGTTGCTCATTTGAGAATTTGACTCTGACCAATGACACGTATTTTCGGCAGTGTTGGACTTAGAGCACCAAAAATGAGCAAAAAGAACTACAAAATGTCAAATCGACCAAAAAGAGGGTAATGAATGCATGGCCCATCACTGCCAACGTTCTAAACTTCAGAAGCAGCTAGAGACTCGCGGTGGATAAAAAGTAATTGATTGACATTTGTATTTCATGCTCTAACCGTCTATAACTAGCGTTTTCTCTTCTAAGTGCACCTATACATTTGCCAGTGTTAGGTGTTAGGGCCCAAAACGCTCATTAAAGGGCCCTTTGTTATGTCCTGGTTGCTATGTAAAGAGATAGCTAGGTCAATACTGGGTCCTTATCTTTGAAAGGATAAAAGCATAATAGGACGTCACGGGTCCCATGCACTGATGAGTAAAAACGTGTGCAGCGATCTGAAACGTACACACTCCTCTGGGACTCTGGTGTCGAAAATTGTTAGGAAATATACTCTTATGTTACGTCATTATTAGTACTGTGTCTTATGCACTCAGAAAGCATTCCTCCTAAGATTTAAGCTTTTAGGCACTACTTCCTCTCACTTTTGTTTTAACCAACCAGAGATTCAATCTGCTAAGAAAAGATGTCTAGTCAGTCAGTTATTATGGCCGGGGTTGGGCAGGCAAAATCCTGGGGTTACCTTAAATTTAGAAACTGCAGGGGGGGGGGCATGTACTTTTGAAACAGCTCGGAGGTCACTTAATTTTCCGTATCCGTCCCGTAAAAGCAGTTTCAATGTACAGAAGTGTTCTTGGAGATAAAACTGATTCGCTGCATGATTTCGTTATCTGAAGTCATTTAACTGTGCATCTAAACAAAAGTATTAATATCTGTCATATGCACATCTTGCCTTGACAACTCTGATGTTTGTCGTATTGTAAATCGAGCTCACTGAGGGTAACGAACAATCCCTATTACTTACATATTAGATATATGGCAAGTTTTGTCATGGAAAATATTTAACGGTTACCTGTAGACTGCTTCACACGGGATAGTGCTGTACCTTGGTCAAACCTTAGTCAAAGGTCTTATGAAGCTTGGTGGCGAAGCTCAGTCCAATGGTGAGCGTGCCGACCGTAATTTAAGACTGGTACACCCAAGATTCGCTAAAGCTTATCCTTGCATACACTTCTTGAAGCTTGGGAAAACTAATATTTATAAAAGCTTAGACTCCCAAAGCTTGTTCCAAGCTTGTGCAGCAAAAATTGGGCCGAACTTTACGGATAAGCTTTTAATATCCTCGTTTCTACAAGTGTTGGGTTCCGTTGACCCAGTATTTGACTTAACGGTTATTTTTTGCTCAGTTTAGATAGCCGATTTTGCTGCCGAGTCTTGGCAAATTATTGGATTGAAAGTCATGATCATGTGTAAGTAAAATTTTAGACCGGTAATCAGGCTTTGGGTCAAGTAAAAACACGAACGCGTTGGTAATTTGTTTGCCTTGAGACCGAAATAGCGACAGGGACACCTTTTATCGTCCACGGTCCAGTACACACGCGATTGTCAGTACCTTGGTCAAAGCTTGTTCTAGGTTATATGAAGCATGGCGCCGAAGCTAAGTCCAATGGTGAGCGTGCCGACCGTAAATTAATACTGGTACGCCCAAGATTCGCTGAAGGTTATCCTGGCATACATTTGGTGAACTTTAGGACAACAAACATTTATAAAAGCTTAAACTTCCAACTCTTGTTCCGAATATGTGCAGAAACCTTTGGTCGACCTTTGCCGATAAGCTTTTAATATCCTGAGCCAGTATTTGACATAAGGGTTATTTTCGCGCAGTTTAGGGAGCCGATTTTGCTGCCAAATCTTGGCAAATTATTGGTTCAAAGTTGTGATTACGTTTAAGTAAACATTTAGACCGGTAATCAGACTTTGGATCAAATAAACACACAAAAACGTTGGAAATTTGTTTGCTTTGGGACCGACATAGCGACAAGGGACACCCTTCATGATACAAGTTCCCTGCTGACAAGGGTTAAAAGAGATGTACTTAATTATATCGAGTATAGCCATACACATGATAAATGGGCCATAATAATCCGATTACACTTCTAAAAATACACGATAGAAAAGGTGCACACACCACACTTTACGATTCGTAGTGTGACTCAGAAAGTTCGTGATCCTGTTACATGTAAGTTTTTGACACAAAGCATATTACTAGTGAAGATATTCCAAAAAAGACAAACTTTCTTGTCGGTCGATTAAACAAGCTTAGTTATATTTAGGCAAGCCAGTGACGAAAATATACTAGCAGACGATGTAAATACCTTTGGAATGTTTTATTCGTATATTGCAACAAAATGTATATCAATGTATACAGTATGAACAAGTTACAAAGCTGTACACACTTCAAGTTTTCCCTAATGCGCTCACAAATTTTCTTTCTAAGATGATAAATTCGGCATATGGGACGTGTAAGGACGTGAATAATTCTGGAAGATGACCTGACTGGCACATATACTATTAAACGTACATCTACATTGCATATGTACGTAGTTGCCGTACAGATATCTGTAGATTTTTCTCTGACAACGACACAATAAAATCCATGCGGCTAAGAAGTAATCCTGGGATGGAAATTGGTGTTTCAAACCACTATCTTAAAGTTAAAACATACCGCCGTCCAAAAGTCCCCATGAGCGCAGTTGAAAGCAAAAATGTCATATTGTCATTCTATAAGTATACACGTTTACTCGTTTGCTGTCTGATTGTCTGTCTGTCTGTCTTGTCATGTCTGTCTGTCCGTCTGTTAATCTTTCTATCACGCCGAACTTTCTCTCGTCCGTGTTTTGAGGCATCACAGCGGTGAACGCCTGAGTAGAATTTAAAAGACCTAATTGTTATAAATGTTTTGTTTTTTCCCCTTTTGTGTAAGCGTTTTTTGTTTGAAGTCACTACTGGTATTATGATAGCAACGTGATCACTACAGACAATGTAGAAAACCGCAAGCAGGGTAGGATTTGTGATATTGGCCGTTATTTAATTCTTTTTTTCTGTTGTCTTACTCTTCCGTCGGAAGCGACTGAAACCACAAGTGCATGATCGGCCACCGTTGCAGGCGAAAATGGATAGCTTTCATTTTGTAAGACGACAGCGAAGATAAATGATTAGAAGTAACATAATTCATTGTCTTTTTGCCGTAGGGACAAGTGAAAATATAGCGAAAAAAGAGCCTAGTTCACAACGACAACAAAAAATGAACAAGTATCTAACGACCTTCTCCCAAGCCCCGTGTCTTCGGCGATACTAAATCTAGTCTGTGCTACGAAAATAAACTATACGTGCTAATTCTGCACCGGTAAAATCATTAAGTTTTACCGAATGATTGGCTTTACAGATATTTGCGACTGTACCGTTAAATATAAATCATGAACAGCACGAAAACGATTTCCCTTTAGCCGAAAACCTGAAATTTCATGAATTTTCATTTTAAAAAAGTAAAAATATCAGTTAAATTATGAAGATGTTCAGATTTGGAGAAGTAATTTTGCTTTAGTTGCCTTTGCATATTCCATTGCTGATATTTATGACGAAAACATTAATTTTAAAGCATTTGGCAAGAAATCCCATACTTTCAAGTATGGTGAAAAAAATCAACACTGATCAATGGTGTAAACATTTTTCCAAATTACAAATGTAAAACTGATCACTAATTTGTTTAAGATTAAAATTCAAAAATTTCAAAGAAATGTTGATATCAGTACTCAATCACAGAAAAATTCACAACGAAAAAATCACAATGTGACATTTATGGTTTTTAAACCAATATTTTTGTGTGTTATCTTACACTTAATGGGTTTTGTACTGTAAAGCCTATAATTGTTGCATAAAAAGCATCGATGGCAATTATGAAATAGATTTACAGGAATTTCCACTAAACATATGGGACTTCTTCTTTTATGTGGTCATTCAAAGTTTGTTCTCATACAAATCAAGAAATTTCTTGCAACATACACAACCAACCATGCAAGAAATTTCTAGCAAGGGACACACCCATCCATGCAAGAAATTTCTTACAAGGTATACACCCATCCATGCAAGAAATTTCTTGCTAGGGACACACCCATCCATGCAAGAAATTTCTTGCAAAGGACACACCTATCCATGCAAAAAATTTCTTGCAAGGGACACACCCACCCATGCAAGAAATTTCTTGCAAGGGACACACCCATCCATGCAAGAAATTTCTTGCAAAGGACACACCCATCCATGCAAGAAATGTCTTGCACAGGACACACCCACCCGTGCAAGAAATTTCTTGCAACAGACACACCCATCCATGCAAGAAATTTCTTGCAATAGACACGCCCATCCATGCAAGAAATTTCTTGCAAGGACACACCCATCCATGCAAGAAATTTCTTGCAATGGACACACCCACCCATGCAAGAAATTTCTTGCAATTGACACACCCATCCATGCAAGAAATTTCTTGCAAGGGACATGGCTCAGAGTTGCAGGAAATTTCTTGCAAGGGTGGGTGTGTAATTTGACTTGAAAAATAACGAAATGCCTTTTGCTTGCATATTTGCCCATATTTCCATGGAAAATCATATTAAAGGATATATTATATATTAAATTTAGTTATTTCCATAAAAATATCTTAAACTATCAAGAAAGTTCAACCACTTTTGATCAAATCTGAAATTGATGGTGAAATTATCAAGTACAGCAGAACTGAATATTATAACCAGTTATTGAAGTGGAAATATTTCAAAAAAGTGTGGTTTTCGTTAATTGGGAAATTGTTTTCGTGCTGTTATATAAATCTGCAAGGGTACGACGTGACAGCCAAAATAAGTCTGGTCAACATCGATCAAGGAGTCACTCATTTCGTTTCGTTGCTCAAAATCCAAAGTATATTTCTTACCGAAAACAGCCTTTTATGTGTTTTTAATTAGCGTTTGTTTTTCTGAGATTCTGATTTTTACCTTAAATGGAACAATTTCAAAGTTTCAATATGCAGAGGAGGATTGCTTGACATTATTTTTCTAATTCCAAATGTAGGACATAAGTAACAATCAAACAAACGATCAATTAATCAATCTTTCACTCCACATTTCTGGTAATGAATTTAAACAAAACAATTAAAGATATTTTTACAATTAACACATTGCCTTTATTCAAATCACAAATCACTTCTCTAAGCAAGTTAAGTATCTCAAAACCCTTTTCGAATATCGCCTACAGTAATTCTGTATTTATGAATGCTAATTTAGTATGTCGATATCATAGTCTTTTGCCTTTGTGTCTGTATCACTTTTATCTATAATGTGTCGAAATATGCAAAATCAAATAAAAGTAACACTGCATACATAGTAACACAGCCGTTGAACACTTGTGCCAATGAGGGCAGTCCTTTGATGACAAATAAGTCCCATCATAAAGTCTTCCATATTGATATAAAAATCTGATCATGTTAACGCTTAAGAATTTCAACTCGTACTTTGTGTGAATCTCGAGGACGGAGTCATTCTGCAAACGTGAGAATCGCCATCGATGAGATGGAAATCTCGTTTGGAGTCATCCATAGAACTGTCATAAATCAAAACTGTTTGTCATATAGCCATATTTTTACTTTGACACAGATACGGCTTGTCGGACAAAATACTAAAAAAATATCAAGTACCGAAATTCACATTAAACTATAGCAAATGGAGAAGCTGTTTCTATTTTCTTGGTAAATCTGAAATAATAAAAAAAACAAAAGTGTGAAATACTGTGGAAAAATAATTTGCTGAAAGGTTCAACATAGGAAATACGGATTTTCAGTTGCATCATAAACATAATAAGATTAAGAACAACAGGGCGTTTTTTTAAATTCTGGCTCAATCTCAAAGATTGTAGATAGAAACATTTACTGCTCTGACGTCACGTTGCTGTATCTGTTTAAGCGAGTGTGATAATAAGAATTCCATTCTAACTGTAAACTTATTCGATGAAATGACATGAAAGTAATATGTAGATCAGATGAATGCGCACCTGGATGCAATGAAACAGCCTGATTTCAAGTGAAGTCTTAAAACGGTTTTAAGGTCAGATTTACTCACCATTCTTAAAAAGTCATTACCATGTGCATCGCCAGGACAAAACTCATCAACAGTGGCATGGCAAGATAAGCCGCTACTGTATCAGCCCCACCTTGAACAAAATCGTAAAATTTGTTGAGAATTCTCTGGATCTGGACATATTCATTCCGAAATTAAGTGAAATAATAAATAAAATAATAAGTATCCATTGATGATAAAAATTAATTTCAAACTAGAATTTCATGTTTTTTGGCGGATTGCGTTTAAAACATATCTGTATTCAAAAGATGTTTTTTCATTTAGCCAAATCTATGTAAAATTTACAGACTGAATTTTACGTTTAAGAGATTATTTCTACGTCTGACAGATGATTTATATTTCCAAAGTGCAATAGCTGTTATCTAACGTAGAAGACACAGCCGCTAAAAATTGATAGAGGAAACTTACTCCCCTTTGTTGTCCCTGGTGTACCCATTGGATTGGTTGTTCCCGGATTGGTTCCATCCGTAGACATTGCTTGAGGCGTTGGTGTTGGGGGATCTTAATGACCACAAAGTTAAGAAACATAGTTGTTATTATTTTGACCTCATTTAAATATGATAACACATTTACCAGCAGTATCATGAGTCTCGCCATTTCCTCTCTGATTAGTAAATACGTCTAGAAGATGATTGAAATGGGGGATTACAAAAGGATGATTGCGTGAGTGTATGATACGCTTTCTGCCCAGTGTATTTTTTCAACAAAAGATCAAAAAGATTGTCATATCATTGGAAATTGTACTTGTGGTTATGTGTATTATAAACGGGACAAGAAAGTCCAAATGTTAAAGCGGGTGGTCGTCGGAACTGTGCGTGTCCGACTTTCTTGTTTACAAACAATGTATTTCATGCATGATATCTATATGCATCACTTTAACATAGCTGCAACATATACATTTTACGATATTCATTGTTAACAAGCATGTTTCAACTTTCATCGATCGGCAACGTACCCTGGATACAGTATTTATATCGGTCGTATAGGTTCCTGGCAACCTTTTAGCAGAGTTCCGATTACCACCTCCCTTTACCTCAAAGAAATAATATGGCAAAGTCTATGTCCAGTCTCCCACACACGTTTATAATTTTTAGGCTAACAGGGACTAACAATATCAGTGTTTAACAATATTTTTAATGGTATTACCAGTGCAATCTTTGTCTCCAGCGTCACCAGAAGTCACCCCGACATTCAGGCAGAATTGTGCATTACTTGTGTCTACACCATTGCCTTTTATCAGTACACATAGTTTTGATGCAGCTGTACAGTCAGCTTCGTTGGAAAACTTGATCGTTACAGTGTTTGAGCTCAACGGTGAATCACTTTGAGTCGCAGCAATGTTATTAGGACTCCCACTAGTTGGGGCTGAGCCACCTGCAGCTTGTTCTGTCCCCGATATCTTAGTATCGGAGCTATCAACGAAGTAGACATCAATGCCGTCGACGTCTCCACCACTAGCACCAGAATCTACTGTGACGGTGAATGTTATAGTGGTGTCCGTGACTCTGTTGTATGATATTTGTGAAGCGTCTGAAGGATCGCTTATGAAGTACAAACTTATAGTAACATCTGCAATAAATAAAACATTGACGTGATGGAAACTGAATCAGTATAAATATATGGCAATATATGAAAAGGTGACTTCGTTCAACCTCTGAAATATTACCATGGTGTAAGGAATAGCTATCTCATATAAATAATTAAATCACAATTTAAATTCAATTGATACGATTATTGTAAATCATTGTAATTTTCAAATATTTTAACTTTCTTTGAATTTCTTATCATATCATGTATATTGGTGGACAATCTTAAAATATAAGTGCACGAATTTGTAAAATAAGACCATAAAGCAAGTAAAGTTGAATGAATTTAGTGTATCCTTCGAATAAATGTCTGTAAGGAAACTAATTGACATAACAGTCGCCGAGATTGCAACAAAATAAAAGTGTATATCTCACCTTTTTTAGTTTGTCTGATCTTTACCGAATCGAATAAAACGATATTTGTTATTTCGATATATCCATAACGTTCTTTTGATAACTTTGTCTATAATAGTGTATTTCACTGTCAAAATGGTGAAAGGTCCACCCTGTCTGGAAACGTTCGAGATCATTTTCCTGACGTATTGGTCACGTGGAGTGACATCAGAGGTGACTTACATGTGAGAGCAATCCCCTGAGAGCAATAAACAACACATTGGGTACCAACTTCGAGAAGATCTAAGATAGTTCGTGGTGATAAATAGATGCGCAGTTTTGGACTGAAAAAGCACAAACCAGGATTGTTTTTGTTTATGTATATGCCGTCAATTTGGCGTGGACCTAAAAATATTTACATGTGAGTATGGCTCACGCCGCGTCAACCGCTATGTACCGTACAGGAATAGTATTGCCTGGACATGGAGTCGACCCAGCCAGGATATTCTGTGAGTGAGACTCGACTTCAACTGCCTTTCATAATTAGTAGCTCCCTAAACTGTACTACTTGATAACCTGCACTATGTTATAAAGCCTAACAGCTGTAAATCTGTTCATCAACCGGACTGACGAGGGACGTTGGAGTCTATAGGGACTGTGACAGAACATTAGAAGTGATAATACGCATTGAAAGGGGTCGAATATCATTCTCGCCGCCCAGTTAATTCCACTGTGTAAAGTTTGCATTTTTCCAGGCTCTATAAATAGTCGTCTGCTAGTTGCATTATTCATTAAATAACTGTAGTAAGTTAAATATACAGAACCAAGTAAGGACGAGTTCATCATTTGACAATGCCCAGAGTGCAGCAGGGTCCCGCCTAGACAACCGGCAGTTTTCGATCAAACCTTCCGATGGACTGCATCTTGTAAGTTTCAGGGTTAGGACCCTCTTCAGTTTGTATACTTGGGTGTACAAGAACAAGCATCTCGCACTCAAATGATGCTCTAAAATGCTCTCTTCCATTACAAATATCAACGATGGGATTCGCCAATTAATCGGCGATAAATCAAAACATGGGCTGGCGGCCATATTGGCTCCAAATATTTCCGTATATTGTCAGTGTCTGACTAGACTAGCCCCAAGTTTGTGGGTATAAAAAAATAAAAACAAAATAAACTGAAGGAATTTAAATAAAATCGATCGACTCTCACGTTTGTGATGAGATGACATTGAAGCAATATACTCTGGTAAGCTCATGTTTCGATTGGGGGGGGGGGGTGTCAACGCGATGGCCTTGGCCAGCTGTGGTGCCACGCCCGAAGAAATAAAAGCCAAGCGACAGGGGTCAGCTTGGCGGGTCAGGTGTATTTATGTACTCCAGGAAAGCACATGATAAATTCCGCAGGCAGTAGGATGTGGTAAAATTAATATTTTGCTCTAATAATTTTTGTAAAGAACAGTGCAGTCGTTCGATATATTTTTTAGATTTCCTGTGAAGTTGCGTATTGTTTGCGTTGACATACTCGACTATATAGTGGCCGACTGGTTTGGAGACATTTTAGGCTGAGTGAACTTGAGGCATAAATCTTCGTTCACAATATTTCTGATGGAATCATTTTCAACAGTAACATCAGACTCTCCATCACTGGCTACCCTCTAAATCAATCATACCAAACAATATTCTATCGCAGGAGTGATTGTTACTTTCCAAATTATAGACAGAACTTGAGATGGATGTCATTATGCAATGGTGTGTATAGCTACTCCATTCTACACTCACGAACTCTGCTTATGACGTCACAGAAATGGATGCGTTCTTCCCGGAGTTTTTTTTTTTTTTTTTGGTCAAGCCATTAAATTTTTCATTATCACGATTATTTATCAACGGGGAAAAAAAAAAAACACCGCCATTTAGCGTCAAAATACTATTATTATTTATTGACAAAAATAAAAAAGATATTTTCTTAGTGAGATACACACTTTAAATACGTGCATGCAGGATTCAATGTAATGCGATGGGAGGAGATCGCGGAAGGCGAGCACAAATGAAAAGGGGAGACCCGAAGATTTTAACAACAATAATGGAAACAAATAAGTTACACGTGCAGAAACACAATCAAAATAGGTACACCTTTCGAACTGGAAATTCGTACTCACCCTGTGCCTTGATGCGTGTCAAAAGAAAGGGAGACACTGAGAGAAGGACGACCAGGAGAGTGTATCTGAAAGTATAAACACAATTATGTAATTTCAGAGCCATAAAATAGCTATTGTACAATTTATCTCTTTCTTTTGTTTGAGTGCACGACAGTTAAAAATATCAAGTGCGAAGACAATATTAAGACAACAGTATACCTTTCTAATGAGGCAGACAAACAGCGCTAGGATGCAATGTGCGTCATTGTAAAAGTAAACCAAGTGACCTCGCAGGGTGACAATATCAAGAATCTGCGATGTCCCAGTTAGCTTATCGCCAAAAATATGCATGTTCTAAGACGTCCCAAAAGCCAAATATACTGTCTTAGAATGAAATTGTGAGCATTCGAAAGAAAAATTAACGACACAAGTGAGCACAACCTCGTAACAAGAAATTTATTGTACACAACATTTTAAGGGTATTTAAACCAACTTCTCGTATGTTTCCGTTACTGACTGCCGTCCCAAACAGAAGATACACTTAAAGGGCCTTTACTAAAGCTTGAATTTGTATCACTGAAATTTCAAGGGAGCACCCCGACTACTCTTAGTTTCTATACTTATCGGGAACAAATTATATGCGCACATTCTCTGCTATAGTACTGCTATACTACTACAGTTCTATAGTCGGACTTTTGTGGTTCATTAGTGGCTATGCTCAAAACTGTTTACAATCTGGATACTAGAGTTTGCCAACAGACCATCGACAAGAAAGCACAACCGGTCGCGGGCCATGAAGCCGGTTGGTCAAATATATTCACATTATCAATGCTTTCCATTGTTTGTGTTTGATAAAGTTCAGACTATTTATAATTAAAATCGTTTGGCTCAACGATTACACCACACAACAACATTTTCAATAATTGACATAAATTTTATAATTTCAATGTCCGTTTTGCTATTTTGAACATAACAACGCGTACACCTAGCAGTAAGTGGTGGAGTCTACTTACTGGTTATAATTCGAAAATAAAATATAAATTTAAAAAAATGATTATAATTTCAAGTCAAAAGACGAAAAGCCGCCTGATCTACCTCATTTAAGTCGATGTCACGTTATAAAGGCATACAAAATGAGCACCTCAATAGCGACCAAGCTGCCCCGTCGACTTTTTGATGTCGATGGTAACATACAATCGCAGTCCCTGTCTCTGTCATGTAAATATCTCTCAAAACATTGTGCATCGCAAAGAAATGGCAAATGTAAATTATCAAAGGGTAATCAAAATTAATGGAAATAAGACACTAGCCAAATATAAAAAATAAACCCAAATCTACATCCCTCAAAGGAACTTATTGGAAAAGCATCTCTTGTACACAATAATTCCATTATGACATCTTAATGGAATTTATTATTTTGTATCGTAAGTGCTATCGAAGTTTAGAGACTTACCTCATCTTGTGAAGAAAGATTGACAACAGTTAGCTGAAAAGTAAAAAAAAAAAACAGACAGAGCTCACCGAATATTGATATGCAAAGAGTTTCATAATTCAATAATTATTATTGTGAATGTATTATTGTGAAGTATTATTGTGAATGTTTACGTTCACGTGGAAACAACAAAAATACCAAGATTGATTGGAGTATCGTTAGTTTATGAACACTCTCTGATGGAGAAGCAAAATATTGATATCAGTCATAATCCTTATCATAATTATTATCTACGAGTATAAATCCTTCTTCAAAAGATGATCCAAATCTCTCTTCTGTTTCATCGATCTTAAATATACTTAATGTAACTGGGGACAGCAACAGTGTAAGAGCACGAGGGCACTGAGAGACAAAATCAACAGATGTGAATTCAGATGTAGACAAAACAATCGCTCTTTTGAAGGGACGTTGATCTAAAAGGGTATATCTCACTAAGAAAACTGTTTTTTTTAATATTTTTTTTTCAATAAATAAAAATACTATTTCCAAGCTAAATGGTGGTGTTGTTGTCAGTACTTACAGGAGGGGGTGGGCAGGGAGAATTGAGGGGAGAGTCACTTTTTAGAAAACAGTTCAACGGGAAGGGTCATTTTTTATAAACCTATCTTGGGTGGAGGGTCACTTTTGACAGAAGCTGATTTTATCGCCAAAACTTTGATTGTCCATGTGATATTTCCTGAATAGGAAATCACCAACAGAACACTTACACATCATAGACCACCATGCATAGTAAATTGACATTTTAGTGAAATTTCAAAATCAAATTTCTTGTACAACTATAGACTTGTAACCACTCTAGTCTAATCAAGAACAATAATCTTAATTATCAAGCATACATAAATGCACAGATTTATCTAATTTTGCACTGAAAAAAAATATTATAGTTTCATCATAGATCACTATATGCATAGTGAATCGACATTTCAGTGAAATTCGAAAATCAAATTTCTTACACAATCATAGACTTGTAACAACTCTAGTCTAACCAAGAAAATTAATATCAATAATACAGAGTACACAAATGCAAAGATTAACCTATTTTTGCATTGGTAAAAAACTATTCATAATTTCATCCTAGACACCATGAATAGTGGAAAAAAAACTTTTTAGATAAAATTCGGAGATCAATTTTTTGTGCACAAATGCACATTTTACTACCCTATTCAAGCACAGTACAATTAAATACATTATCATACATATATAAAATACAGATATAGCATGTTTTGTTTGGGCAAATTGTCAATAATTTGCCTAATAGACTCTATGTATTATGATTTGATATTTTTGGATGAAATACTAAATCAGCTACATCTTGCATTGTTATAGTTGCACAAAATATGGTGTACGAAATACCATATCTCTTAAAAAATTATTGCGCGTTAAATTGCGTCTGTCCCTTCCAAAACACCAGCCCTCCCGTCTGTTATTTTTCCCTAACATACCAATTGAACCAATTGTTAGGTAAATTAGCTGATACTGTTTTAGATATTCCTGGGGAGAATACCGCAGTGGTTTGGGGGGGGGGGGTCCAGTTTAAGAATGTCGGACAAGGGGGGGTTCACATTTAAGACAAAAGGATGGGGGAGGGTCATATTTTACTGTACAGGTGTGCGCGAAAGTCCTCGGCCCACCCCCTGTAATTAATGAAGCTCCCTTACTGTTGAAAGTGACATAATCAGAACTATTGTGAGCATAGAAACTGTGCCTCTATTCACTCACTGTGAATGACTTCCTAGACCAGCTCGCTGCTAGTCGAGTAGGTCAACGCAAACAGTCCACAGCTTCATAAGGAATCTAGATCTACCTGCCCTGTTCTCTATAAAAGTTATAAGACAGGCATATAACTTTTATCAGGCCTTACTGCCTATGGAATTGATCGAGTGCTTCCCTGCAGTACGTAAATGAAAACACTTGGGGTTCCAGGCGGACCCCGGTCGCATGGCTTTTAGTCTCGGCGCACGGCAGCAGTTATAGCTGTGTTTTGTCATGTGTGGCCTGCTAACCCCTGTATTTCTGTAACCTGTTTAATTCCCAAATTAAATGTTGTTTGTACCTCCATGTTACTCATTAGTAAGTAAGAGTATTTAAGCCTGATATTGTTATGTGGAGCAGTTACGATTTTTAAAGCAACATGGGACATCTGATGGAACCATTTCTCTCGAGTGTAAAAGTTTGTACTCTGGTTAATTTTTATCGCTATTGAGAGCAAAGTCAAGCTAAGGGAACGGTCTAATTTGGACACAAAGTTGATACTATAGAAACACTTTCAGCTCGACGTTTTGGCTTTGATACTGTCGGAAGAGCACTCTACAATGCTTGAAGTTGACTTGATATTGTATCTATTATTAGCATCTTCAAGTTGGGCTAGGACAGAGAGGGGCTTTGAAAACATTGTTCAATGCAGGTCCCACATACACTTTACGTATGATGACATATATGTAAGTTTACTTTTAAATTTAAAGGTAGAACCACTAGCAGGTTTAGAGTCTAGCAATATAGTAAAACTTTAAAAGCAGATCGCATGAAACATATCAACCTCACAATTAATGACTTTAAAAGCTCACCTGCAGTCGCTGTACTCTATCCGCAGTTGTTTCTCTCGGCTTTTCTCTAATGGTACAAACATGGCAGGAGGCATGCTTTGTACACTACGCTTGGCAACAATTGAGGGTGTGACTTCCTGTCATTGGTCAAAGATTAGAAACACTCGTTTCCAATTGGTTGAATATGTGCTATAAGGGACCCTGGTTGGGCTGTCTTCTAAAGCACGCTATTGTGACACATGTCAATACCGAAGCTATGGCGTAGCATTTCTTTCGGGGCCACTGTTTACGCCAGTTTGTTGCCCGGTGACACCGTTCCCAAAAGCGTAATATATTTCAGAACAACAAGAACAACAAGATCCTTTGGCACAACAGTCAAAAATCACTCGTCATTACGCGCCCCTATTCAAGTGGTGTTTTTATTTTCGTATCCAACAGAGTAAATGTTGACAATAATTGTCAAGTTTCGTAGAAATCACACGAGCATACAATAATGACTGCAAACCCAGTAAAGTTGATTTTTTCCCTTAAAACCCCAAATAGGTCAGTTTTAGGAAGTCAGATCGGTTTTAAAATCAAGAAACCATTTTGGCCAATCAGTGTCGTTAGAAACTTCTCTAGGAATACGAATGATGGTAAGTTTATGTCCAGGTTCTCCCTATTAAAGCATCCAGTATACGCTTCGCTATACTCGCATGTAACATTTTTGTTATGTACCACTTCAACTGCCACATGTGTGTACGCGCTCGATCCCGTGCAACAAAAAGATTTTTCAACGATCGCTCAGTTGTTATTGATTTCTCCTTTTAAGTGCCTTTTAACATAATTATGCTCGAAATTACACTCAAGATATCGCCTACACATCTTCGTAGCTCCGCTGAAATGGCGTCAACAGTAATTTTCTCTCACGCCCTGGGCCTGACTACCTGAATTACACAATTCAATTTCGTTCACGCAACGGCCAACAATTGACGAGCCATTGAACTGTAAAGACAAAGTTGCCGAGTCTTCACTTCAGTTGACTCGATGCGCACCAACAATAGTGTTGCTGAAACTTTTCTACTATGGAAAATGAACAGGGCGTTTCGCATCAGTACGCATTAGAATCACCAGAAAAAAAGCTTTGCAAGTTTTGTTTTTTCACGTTTTAACATGTGTTGAAAAAACATTTCACCGAGACACATTTTATTGTGAACACAATGAAAAGTTATAAGTTCAATTTACTTGCAAGTTGAATAGTGTTTTTGAACGAGTCTTCAGATAAGACTTTAAGTAGGCTACTGTCTATATTCTCCATTGTTTGTTGACTTTCAGTAGACTGTTCGGGTAGGCAACCTGTTTTTCGTGTTCCTCTAGACATTCACTTGTCAAAGTAAAAAAAATAATCAATAGGGTTGCTTTAGAACACATTTTGCATTTTTCGCTAACTATATAGCATGGTCGTTGTTACTACAACAAACAGTCATACATATATGATTGAACCGAACAACCTCATTCGCCATGCTAAGAGAGTAAAGGTCAAAAGGTCATTTATTTATAGTAAAATGGGTGGGTCTATGTGTGTGTTCCTCACTAGTGTGACTTTGGCGAAGAAAGGAGGACCCCTAACGTACCAGCATGATCCCTGTTCGCCTACGAAATTGGAGGGATACAAAAACATTGACTGCTGGCAGGATACGTGAAAAGCATTGCTGATGGCATCTACGATGTTACCTGCCTTAGAATTTGGTAAATACTTGGACGCCAATTTTTGACAAATTTAGCAAACTGCAAATGCATCTGGCCTTGATAAATTGAAACACTCTCTTTGTTTGAGTTACATTTATGACAACACACATAGAATGTGTTGAAATTCTCATACAAAAGTATTTATGCTATTCAACGTGGGAGAGAGCTGTTCTTGTATGCGGCAAACATTGCTGACGACCATGTCTGTTGTTGCCTGGTAACACACACACACCTATAAATTGAACCTAGAGTGGTGGCATGCCCATTCTTGCCTCGCTTTAATTTTTAGAGGACTGTATTAAGCTAATGTGACGTTTGTCAAATGGATAATAAAGCATGCACAGATGATGTACATTCGATCAGCCAATGCATAAACGCAGTCCTATTTTGGTTGTGAGAACCTTTTTGAGTTATTTTCTTATACTAAACCGCCGGTTACCTTGACGATTACTCGGTGAAAGTTGAAAGCACTGCTGTAACCTGTCGCTATATTTTCACTCATTTCACAAATTTACTATTCTGAAGATATCACTACCTGAAGTAATGTAGGATATTATGTAGTTTTGTTGCTGTTGTTGTTGTGGTTGTTGTTGTTTAGTTTGTTTGTTTGTATTCCCTTATCTACAACAAATAACATTTGATCACAGCTTTTGTACTCATGGACTACTGTAGTTTTTTGGCGAATTTCTGTGTGACATTTCTTGAGTGTGATCTAATTAAGTAAATTATTTTGCAGAAGAAAATTATTACATTTCCAATATACCAGAATCTTTTTTGCTAACTTTCGTTAAAATGAGCTTGACAGTACAAAAACAAAAGATTAAAATTGGCCGTTTTAATGATGAGCAATATGAAGTTGATCACACTTTACCACACTGACAAAATTGTACAATCATTTGTGAAATCGAAGCAAAGAATGTAAACATGAATATCGTTAATGTAGTATTTTGGCTAGATAATTATAAGTCAGAATTGAAATATTCCTCACATTCATGTTATTTATAAATTTATAGGGTTGGCTACTTTCTTTCCCGACATAAATATGACAACATTCCCAAAACCTCGCTATTGTTGAACTCTACTTGCTCAGCAGAGAGAGAGAGAGAGAGAGAGAGAGAGAGAGAGAGAGAGAGAGAGAGAGAGAGAGAGAGAGAGAGAGAGAGAGAGAGAGAGAGAGAGACACACAGAGAGGAGACACACAGAGACAGACAAACAGAGCCAAATAGTCAGACAGACAGAGACACAGAGACACAGACAGAAAGACACAGACAGACAGAAAGACACATACACAGACACACAGACAGACTAATTGGCAAAACACAGTCGTAAGAGATACACATAATAACAAATGGATATTAACAGACAAATATAAATGAACAGAGAATATAATCGTACTCATATATGAGTAATATTAATAATTATATAACCAGACACAGTTAGAAGTATTACTTGTACATTATATCAGTCCTAACGCATGCCTGGCTCTGGCCATATGCCCGCGGACAAGCTCAAAAGGCAGGCGCTCAAATGGCTAGGTTTTCTTGGATTTGTCCAGCTACGGAAGAGTGAAGTTCTTGGAAGTAAAACTTTTTTTCTCAACGTAGCGCGACACGGGTTTATATTGATTATGGTCCTAAAAATATTTTTTCTCTTTTGCAAATGAGATATGATAGTTCAGATTTTATGTCAAGGTAACAAATTATTTTAATGTGTTGACTAGAGCATATAAATATTTTCAGCAATTGAAGGAGAACATTTATTCACTCCTACTGTAAAGTCGCCACTTATACCACCTATAAATAAAATTTGTATGAACATCTCAGCGTCTGCATTCTGTTACAGCGTATTTGTACCTGTTTGTGTGGGAACTTGTTGGAATCTGTTAATGCCCCCTACATGGGATTTCATGATTGTCTTGCTCCTCATGTTCTGGAGTATTTTGTATATTTATCAATACTGAAAACCGGCCTTCAATGTCACTAAGTGTTGTGAAGTTTTCAGCGTGAGAGAAATCTGCTATAAATGAAAGCATATAGTCGCTTGCTTATTCCGATGAAATCTCTGTGAAACACATTGACCTTGATGCATGAATTTATAAAGACAAATGGTAAATTGTTGTCAATTGTCACATGTGTGTATTAACTGACAGTGGCAAACGCATAATCAATGAACAGGCTTTAAATTAAATTATGTAATAGGCTTGTGTTGTTTTGTAAACAATGTCAATAGTATTTTGTTAGCGATATTCAGTGTCGAAATGTAGGCAAGATCATTTGCATTGAATGGGAAGAAATGCACTGCAGTCAAAGCTTGTCAAAGGCCGTATACCTGATTCCTTAGGGAGCATTCAGTTATTACGGTCGGGGTTGGCAGGCAAAATTCGGAATCACCTTAAAGTTGAAAACTGCATAGGGGTCATGTATTTTTTGAAGAGCTCAGAGGGGGAACGGCCAATAATTTTCGTATGTAACCGTCCCGTCAAATTGCAGTTTCAGTGTTTAGAAAAATTCTTGGAGATAAAAATGTTGCGTTGCATGATTTTATTCTCTGAAGTCATTTCACTGTAATCATGAACAAAAGTATAATTATCTGTCACATGAAAATCTTGCCTTTGCAACTCTGAGGCTTATTGTAAATCTAGTCAACTGGGGACAATGAACAAACTCTATAACTAACATATTAGAGATATAGCAAGTCTTATCATTGGAAATATTTAACAATTACCTTTAGGCTACTACGATGAAAAGTGATATTATGCTTTAAGGTGGAATTCCAAAATCATAATTGTTATCGTATTCTGAACTTTAAAATTCCCTATTTGAAGTTAATACATTTATATCAATTGTTAAAAACCTATAAAATGCACAGATTAAGTTTGTTTGGCATCGTAAAAAATGTTATTCCTAAGATTTTTCTTATTCATAGTCACATCATAGATTCCCATATACAGTGAAACAACATTTTTTGGTGAAATTGAAAAATCAATTTCTGGCGCACGCTGCCACTCTTTCTCATCAAGAACATTAACATAAATTATCAAAAGTCTATAAATACACATGTTATGCTAATTTTGTACTTGCAAAACATTTTCATAGTTTCCTCATAGATTACCATGTACAGTGAATCTACATTTCGGCAAAATTTGTGGCACAAATATTCATCACCCTAGTCTAAAAACGTACATTTAAATGAATTATTATACATCTATAAGTTGACAGATTTAGCTTGTTTATACACCTTCAACCATCATATTTTAATCATGTTTATTATCAAATGTCGGTATCTGCAAAATTATACCATTTTTTTATTGGAAAAAAATTCACAATTTTATCATACACTCCCGTGTATATAGGATGAACATTTTTGGTGAAATTCTTATGTCATTGTTTTTAACACATCCTAGTTGTAACAACTTTTTCCAATTAAGTACGTTTATGTCAATTATCGAAAGTTTGTAAATGGATAGATATTGCTAAGCATGTATTGAAAAAGTATTACAACTACGATTTCTCATAAACTACCATGTATAGTAAATCAATATTATCAACAGCTGATTATCAATTAAATCAAAATATCAGAATTTTGTACACACGCGCTTGCGCAAATATATTGAGATCTACCAGTAATTTCTGTCCAATCCATTTGAGGGGTAACAAGTCAAAAGGGGAAATTTGAGCAATAACACCTTGTGAGTTTGTAATGCAGAGGTCACTTCAAAAAACAACTTAGCATTGCTTTTTTTTATTATTATTTCTCAACCCTTTCATGTGGTATTTGTGTGTTCATTTTTACTCTAAATGTAGGAGGGGGAGGGTAATGGAATTTTTGTCATCTTAAAAGGCGCCGTCACTAATTTTGTGGTGCAATGGGTGGGTACGTTTCCTTATTTTGTCTGATGCGCAGGAAGAATTTCCCGGCAAAACCCAGGCCGTTATAACTCAACGCTCCCTTAGTGTCAACATTCTAAGCCTCAGAAGCAGCCCGAAACTACTGATCATTGACAGTGTGGTCATGTTGTACGTTCTTAGCATGTTTTCACGGACTTTAAGTTTGTTTTCAAAGTGTACCTGAAGCCAATGCACCCGCGGTGGGCTAGGGGTCATAACATTCATTGAGGCGAAGGACATTTGTCCCTCGTTCGAACAGTAGAAAGAGAAAGTTTGGTCAATACTTGTCCTACAGTGAAACAGGAAACATAATAAAAAACATTATGCTCAACAAGTACGACTGATAAAAATGCACAGCAATAGCAACATACAAATTAAACTATTGACTCAGTAAGCGTGATTATAGACATACTTTTCAGGGCATTGAATTCAATTCATCGAAAGAGGATTATCATTTTTATCATATCATTATTTAATTATTTTCTTTTGGAAAGGTGCCAATATTTGCAAGTATGGTGAATTATGACCTGGCATTAACTGATCAGCTGTCCGGTTAGTTGAACTTTAGAGCTAGAACTAGCCACGCATGAATATATAGAGGTACAGATTTCAATGTCTCCAGAGATGAATAGGTATATATAGAATCGACTAAAAGCCAAAATGTGCCTCGGTCAAAAGACCAAGCACATTTATTGCGTATATACAAAAGTTTTTGTGTGGACTGTCTCAACCCTAGCGCCCTGATGTGTATGACAAAGACCCTACAGTGGTTCAACACCCTGTCATGAGTCCCTTGAACTTTAGCTCAATAAAATTGGGTCACCATGACATTATCGACCGAAAACGTCAATACTTATTCAGCTCTTTGTTCCCTCGCTTGTCTTCACTTTCACGCGTTTACTTTCATGAAAAGTCAATACTTTCTCTTTCGCATCCCAATTCACAACGTAAGGTAAATAGTCATCTAGCGAAGACAGTATAGACCTTACAACTCAGCTGATCCCCACCGTGAGTGTTTCAATAACTCACTGTGTTTTATGAATGCAATACCTGGACATGCTGTAGAGTTCATTAGACTTTCCCAAAGCAATACACGGCTATACTGGTTCATTGAATAATTACTCATAATAATTTTCGATGGAAAGTAAAACACTGCAGGGCAAGTAAGTATGGAAACTTTAAGATCACCTACGATTTGTACTATGTTGAACGATGATATAACAAACTCTAATGACGATCTGAACAAACGTGCATACGCATGTAATTTTATGTTTTATTGGATGTATTCACGTTCAAACATATTTTATCGTGAGCACATGGTGTTTGAAATCAACGTCGGAAGGTCATTTGGTGGTCAAAGGTGATGATTGAATGCCATTTGTAACACTTGACCATTGCTAAGTTTGCATAACGTATAGGTACGGTGTGCTTCAAATAGAATTATCATTTTAAAATTGAGTGAATAAGTAAATAAATTATTTCGCTCGTTCTAATGAAAAAACCCAACCCAAGTTTGATGATGTAACCAAATATGTTGTTATTCAGATTTTCCCACCGTAAATGTTTTTTTAGAAGTCGAATGTTGTTTTCTGACGAATTTTCTCACTCATAATCTATGAGGCTACATCACAAGTTTCAAAACATTAAATAGCAGATTTGAAGCTCTGGATGATTGTAAGTGTTTGACCAAGGGTGTATGACAATAGTGCAATCGTTGTAAAAACATGTACATCTCCGGTAGAAAGTCTCCTAGCACATGTAAAATAAGCTACCTTAGATGTAAATTGATTTTAATGAGCGGTCAACTGTGTGTGACAAAGTCAACAAGCTTGAGTGAGCATGCATAGATATTTTAACACGGCCATTGGCCTTCTCTTTGATGCAGCCGGGCAATGGCTAATTGCGATTGTCGGATGGATATCAAAACGACCGTTCTTCGCACAGGGTCATAATTGACATAGTTTTATGGGGAAAAAAAAACTACTGAATTCACGACGTTTGCGTTTTCGGTCATGTTATTGATCTGCCAAAGGTGTAGTCTAGACCTCGGTCATGGCAGCAAGTGCATTGTGCTACATGTTGGGCAGGATGGGCCTTAGTTGGTGACCACTACCTATCTGACTTATAGATTGATATATGGCGGGTGCCACATGTGGGGCAGAATGGGCCTTAGTTAGTGACCACTACCTACCTGACTTATAGATTGATATATGGCGGGTGCTGTGATAAATACATTTAGGAGAGCATTTGTATAATAACGGGGATTACTTTTAATGGAATTTGGAAAAACTTTGTAATTTTAAAATGCAAATAGGTTACTATGGAAACACAGGGCAGTAAAAATGGATATCATGTTTTTTTCTTTCTAACCCAAAATAACCCTTTGATATAATATTTATGTTGATAACTGGATTTTTACATTGAATATTTGGTCTTTCTAACCCAAAATATCCCTTTGATATAACATTTTATGTTGATTACTGGATTTTAGGTGGAATCTTTGAAAAACTGGTAATTTTTACTCCTGAATGGTTATCATGGAAACATCTCACAATAAAATTAGTGTGATTTTTTTGGTGTGCTAACAAGAAAATCCCTTATTATCAATTTTTTACATCAATCAATAGTTCTTTGATAGGAATTAGGGAAAAAGTAACGTTTTCAATCCCAAAATAGTTCCCTTGGCAACTCAAAACATTAAGATAAGTCTTGTTTTTGTGTTTTTTGACCCGAACTTTCCCACTAGGTAATTTTTATATCAATCAAAGTAACTTTTCATGGGATATTAGAAAAACTGAAATTTTCAACCCCTAAAATGGTTACCATTGAAACATGGGGCACTGAAATCGATATCATATTTGGTCTTTTCGACCCAAAATGCCTTTATGGTGAAAATTTAACGGAAATTGAACCTATTATTATTCACGTTATTATTTATATATAATACTTATATTAATAATAATTAATATAAGTATTATATAGAAATAATAACGCGAATAATAATAGGTTCAATTTCCGTGAAAATTTCACCATAAGGGTATTTTTGGTCGAAAAGACCAAATATGATATCGATTTCACTGCCCCATGTTTCCATGGTAACCATTTTAGGGGTTGAAAATTTCAATTTTTCTAATATCCCATGAAAAGTTACTTTGATTGATATGAAAATTATCAAGTGGGGGTGTTCGGGTTAGAGAACACAAAAACCAGACTTATTTTTAAATGTTTCAAGTTGCCATGGTAACTATTTTGTCATTGAAATAGAATTTTTCCCTAATTCCTATTAAAAATGTACTTGGACATAAATCCCGGTATTTTGGGAATAACCTCATTATTATACACTTTTTAAATCCAATTTTACCTCGAAAAAATCAACATTAAAGCTTTTTTGGGGATTCCCGTCCCGCACTGCACTGAGCGATCGTGAGCAAACTGAGAATGCGTTAAGAGCGTCCGCTAAGCGCACAGAACGAAATTTCAAACCCGCGCAGCGCAGTGTGTGAGAAATTTGTAGGTCGGCAGCATAATTTCACCCGAATTCACAGGCTTTTGATTCACCACTACCAACGTTGTGAAGTACCGCACCGAATGTTTAGAAGTATTTCCCCGCATAAACGTAATGGTGTTTTGAGGTCAAAGGTCAAATAGCGTCCAATAACACCAAAAAGTTGCTGTACTCCGTGTCAAAGTTATTGGACTCTGCGTCCTCTGATACCGAAATTTACTGTACAAAGAAAACGCCATAGATTGCAGGCGCAGGTGAATAATAATAAAGATAATGTATATTGGGGCCATTCTGGTCAAATTATGTTTTCCGTTAATTTTAGAGTGTTAGAATTAATTTTATATAGACCAGAAATAATTTTTCAAGCAGTTTTAATTTTGTTTCATGCAGTCATCTCAAATAAGTGTTATATAGTATATTACTAACTTTTTATGTATTCACTGAATTAAGTTTATGCCTTCAAATTAATTTTATGTGATAAAATTAATTCTACTAGTATCTCAAATTAATTTTATGAACCCTATTCCCCTTAACACCCCGTGTACCATTATTTATCACAAGCAGTAACAGTAGCGCACAGTTTTTTTTATTTAACACATGATTCACTGGTACTTATTTATTTTATGGATTTACAATTAATGATTTTTTTCCCTCATTCCAGGAAGAATAATGAAGACAAATTATTTCTGATTGTTTAACTATAGTAAATTATGACCATGTAGTGGTGCATTATTTTAGTGTGACCTGGCGTGACCCCATAAATTCTATGATTAGCTAGATCCCTAAAGTTCCATGGTAGCAACAGCTAAATTTGCACACGGTGCCTGTATACCTTTAAACACTTTATTAAATCCAGCAGGCCAAGACAGTGGGGAAATATTAAAAGATAAATGTTTCACATTTAATACTGCCCTACTTGTATAGGGCTCTCACTTGTGCGAACGTCGTAGGAACACTTATTGCAACAATTTACCGTAAATATAAAAAAAATCGGCTGTCAATTAAACTGCGGTTGCTAACCAACAGGAGGTAAACAGTGAGACCAAACGTGCCCAGAAATACGAACGCATAGACTAATCGTTTTGGCGTGTGCCAACTCACAATTATAGAAAACCGCAAAGACTAGTCGTTTTGGCGTGTGCCGGCTAATCGGCTAACAAAAAACAGGAAACCACAAAACCACAAAAAGTGATAAAGAAATGTAAATAGCTATGGAATAGTTTCTATAAAAATCTCTACACATGTATATCAACCTGGGGAATAAGATTTTGACCTGTAGCACAATATGCTCAATGGAATAGCCAGTATTATTGTAAAAGGCGATAGTCATATCAAACTATTGACATGCGACAAAAATAATTAATCTTTCCACCTTTCAGCTTGGTGAAAAACGCATTTATTGATTCGCCAAAGGCCTGTGGATTCGCTTATTTTTGCACAAGTGCTGTGTACATGGACATAGGAAAAAGTTCGACTCACCCTCTGGATTGTTGAGAATATAACTGACTGTTTCAGTGTATCCGCCATGATGAGAGTTCGCGAATCCAAAACTGTTAGCATTCCAAAGTCTGTCACCCTGTTTTTTTCAAAGTGTGGAGAAGGGTGGCATTTCCATCTGAATGATTGAACGATGTGAAACACAAAATTCCATCGCATATGTTCCGGCAATATCATATGTACAGTAGAAATACGCTGCAGTTACGTAAGCTTATAAGCTTTATACTCCACAAAATGGCCACAGGCGGCGTGAACTTTCTGAAAGGATTTCCTAAACGTCCTACTTGGTACCTTAGACACTCACATGTGATATCCTGAAAAGTGTTCTCTGCAGTAATTCCAGTTTCTGTCAACATTCAACTGTTCAACGACACGATAGCACGAGCATAACTGACACGCGCACATAGACTCAATTGCGCATGCTCTCTGAAGGGCGTGCGCGTGAATTGCGCGTGTTCCAACAGTAAAGAACGCAAATCGCAGGTCTCTGCCAGACTACCGTCACTGGCAGGGCGAAACATGCGAGATGTAAAAAAATGTTTATTCTTCAATGCCAATATGACGCTTACGAGGTTCGGTGGTCGCAGAAAAGAAATTTCGGAGAGAGAGAGAGAGAGAGAGAGAGAGAGAGAGAGAGAGAGAGAGAGAGAGAGAGAGAGAGAGAGATCGAGAGAGATCGTTAATTTATGTTGGAAATCTTTTTCATAGTCGTGAGTTTTGATGGAAGAAAACTAAAAACAAAATTAAATTGAACTGATTGAACGTGTATCCATAAAGTTCGCACAAAAGTAAAAAGTCTAGGCCTGCTGGTATCGCTTAAACTGCTTAATGTCACTTTTCCGACAAGCATTACCTCTTGGGTTAATGATATCCCCTCTCTCCGAACAGTATGATGCATAATTCTGCGCTGCACGTACAACAATTGGAAGTCACCCCATTGACAAAATTAAAATAAACAACACATCTTTTTCAGAATTCCAACACAGCTTCAATGAACTGTTATTAGATTTCTATATAATACTTATAGCCCCTAAACTTGTAATAATAATAATAATAATAATAATAATAATAATAATAATAATAATAATAATAATTATTATTATTATTATTATTATTATTATTATTATTATTATTATTATTATTATTACAAGTTAGGGGCTATAAGTATATATAGAAATCTAATAACAGTTCATTGAAGCTGTGGAAATTCTGAAAAAGAGGTGTTCGAATGCAGGCCCATCGTGGCAGTCGTGGGCGTGCACAAAATAAGGCACAGCAACTGTGGAGAGTCTATGCCAGTGTATTTGCTGCAAATATACCTTCACGCATGCGCACTCGTTTGCCAGTGTAGTCTGCCAATATGAGCATGTGCAATTGAGTTTACTGCGCGTGAATGTGTAGTCTGTACACTACGTCTCGTGCTATAACCTTGTCGTTGAGCTTTGCATGTTGACAGAAACTTGAATTACTGCAGAGAATACTTTTCAGGACATCACAAGTGAGTCCCTAAGGTAACAAGTGGGACGTTTAGGAAATCCTTTCAGAAAGTTCACGCCGCCTGTGGCCATTTTGTGGAGTATAAGCTTATACGTACCTGGAGCGACGGTATACAGTATTTCTACTGTACATATTGCCAGATAATATACGATGGAATTTTGCGTTTCACGTCGTTCAATCATTCAGATGGAAATGCCGGCCTTCTACAAACTTTGAAAAAATCAGGGTGACAGACTTTGGAATGCTAACTCTTGTATAACAATGACGTAATTTAATGAGAAGACCTTTGTATTCGAGCTCGGCAACATTTTTTAATTTGAGAACTCTCGTCATGGCGGATTCACTGAAACAGTGAGTAATAAACAACTCTTTCATATGTTCATGTAGCACATTTGTGCAAAAAAAAGCGAGTCCACAGGCCTTTGGCGAATCAATAAATGCGTTTTTCACCAAGCTGAAAGGTTGAAAGATGCGTCCGTCACTTTAGGACGAGCTAGATAAATGCAGTCAAACCAAGCTGGGCATAGAAATTTGCCATAGAAGAGACGATATAGTACGACCGGCTGTGCGGTGGAACTTTGCAACAAAGTTTCCATATCTGAACTGACGTACTTGAATGACAGGCACAGGGTATGATGGCCAATACAAATGCATTCTCGTTGCATTTTGATAATAATGTATCAATCACAATGACACGGAAAGTATGCCTCCTCCCAACAGAAGGGCCATGGTTTATTTTTAGCCCTGCTACAGTATATCTCAGTGCTGAAAAGGCCATATTTTTGTCATGTTGTCATGACGACTTTTAAAATTTGCATACAACTGTGAGAGTGAAACAGGTTGTTTATAGGTCACAAAACTTTTGAATCCCACTGTCGTCCATTACACCTGTTTCCTTGGGCATTAAAGGTGTGCAAGTATACACATCAAAAGACTAGAAAATTCACTTCATGGGCAGAACCTTGTAAAATAGCCCTTTCTTGTCTGGTTAACGAAAAAAGATACCCCTGATCTAAAATACGCATGGGCTACCAGACAGTGTCACCGGGCTACTAACTTCAGAATATGGTTCCCCCAGTGGACTACCAGGGAAAAAATGTTAATTTCCAGCCCTGGGCAATATTAAACATGAAACATTTAACTTGTAATATTTCCCCTTGTCTTGGCCTGCTGGGTTTAAAAAAATGTTTCAAGGTATACAGGGACCATGTTCAAATTTAGCCATTGCTACCATAGAAAGGGGAGATCTAGCTAATCATCAGAATCATAGAGTTTATGGGGTCACGCCAGGTCACACAAAAAATAATGCACCACTACATGGCCATAATTTTACTTTAGTTAAACAATCAGAAATAATTTGTCTTCATTATTCTTCCTGGAATGAGGCAAAGAAATCAAAATAAATCATTATAAAATGAGTATCATTATACGTCGTTAATTATAATTCCATAAAATGAATAAGTACAAGTGAATTATGTTTTAAATAAAAACAAACAAACAAACAAAAAAAAACTGTGCGCTACTGTTACTGTTTCTGATGATAAGGGGAATTTGGTTCATAAAATTAATTTGAGATTCAAGTAAAATTAATTTTAGCACATAAAATTAATTCGATGAATGCATATTAAGTTGGTACTATACTCTATAACACTTATTTGGGATGACTGCATGAAACAAAATTAAAAATGTTTGAAAAATTATTTCTGGTCTTTATAAAATTAATTCAAACACACTTAAATAAACGGAAAACAAATTTTGATAACAATGGCCCCAATGTACATTATATTAATTATTCTTCCTAGAATGAAGGCAATGAAATTACAATTATTATTATTATTATTATTATTATTATTATTATTATTATTATTATTATAGAACAAACGTTAAAAGTTGTTACTTAGAAATCCATAAAATAAATAAAAAAAACAGTGAATTATATTTTAACATCGACCCTTTCAAGGGTCTATTGTGTTAAATAAAAAGCTGTGGTTCCCAAATAGGCTACCATGGCAACATGAAACAAAAATGAACATTGAGTTCATGCTGTGATAAATACACTTAGGAGAGCATTTGCATAGTTACTGGGATTACTTTTAATGGAATTTGAAAAAAAAAATTAAAACGCAAATAGGTTAATATGGAAACACAGGGCAGTAAAAATGAATATCATATTTTGTCTTTCTATTCTAAAATAACCCTTTGGTATAATATTTCTGTTGATTAATGGATTTTTCCACTGGATATTTGGTCTTTCTAACCAAAAAATATCCCTTTGATATAACACATTCTGTTGATTACTGGATTTTAGGTTGAATCTTTAAAAAACTGTTCATTTCTACTCCTGAATGGTTGCCATGGAAACATCTCACATTAAAATGAGTGTGATTTTTTTTGGTATGCTAACCAGAAAAAGCCTTATTATCAATTTTTTACATCAATCATTAGTTCTTTAATAGGAATTAGGGAAAAGTAACATTTTTAATCCCAAACTGGTTACCATGGCAACTCGAAACATTAAAATAAGTCTGGTGTTTTGTGTTGTCTGACCCAACTCCCCACTAGATAATTTTCATAACAATCAAAGTAACTTTTTCATGGGATACTTAGAAAACTGAAATTTTCAACCCCTAAAATGGTTACCATGGAAACATGGGGCAGTGAAATCGATATCATATTTGGTCTTTTCGACCCAAAATACCCTTACGGTGAAATTTTCATGGAAATTGAACCTATTATTATTCGCGTTATTATTTCTATATAATACTTATATTAATTATTATTATTATTATTATTATTATTATTATTATTATTATTATTATTATTATTATTATTATTATTACAAGTTTAGGGGCTATAAGTATTATATAGAAATCTAATAACAATTCATTGACGCTGTGGGAATTCTGAAAAAAAGGAAAAAGGTGTTGTTTATTTTAATTTTGTCAATAGGGGTATCGTACGTATATTCTCTCCGCCCAGTTAGATAGGTGTTTCTTTTGACATCACTACCCTTATGAATGTTCATATACTTGCAAAAACCAACAGTCGTTGTCTCTGGCAGCGCGTGCTCACAGCTGCTGAGCTGCACAACGTAGCCTTTGATCGCAGGCCCATCGTGGCAGTCGCGGGCGCCCACCAACAAGGCACAGCGACTGTGGAGAGTCTATGCCAGTGGAATGTTAAATGTATCTTCAGCGTGGCATTTGTAGTTGTGGCGGAAAACCATAAACCCTCTCCCTGTGCTGACGTTGTTGGGTTTTATTTTGTTCATGTGCATTTACTGTAAGCGATCGAGGAAGTTTTGGGATGGAAATAGAGCAAAAGCATGAGTTTTTCCGCGAAATCTGTGCTGCAAATATAACTTCACGCATGCGCACTCGTTTGCGCGTGAATGTGTCGTCTGTACACTACGTCTCGTGCTATAATCTTGTCGTTGAGCTTTGCATGTTGACAGAAACTGGAATTACTGCAGAGAATACTTTTCAGGAGATCACAAGTGAGTCCCTAAGGTAACAAGTAGGACGTTTAGGAAATCCTTTCAGAAAGTTCACGCCGCCTGTGGCCATTTTGTGGAGTATAAGCTTATACGAACCTGGACTGGAGCGACGGTATACAGTATTTCTACTGTAAATATTGCCAGATAATATGCGATGGAATTTTGCGTTTCACGTCGTTCAGTCATTCAGATGGAAATGCCGGCCTTCTCCAAACTTTGAAAAATCAGGGTGACAGACTTTGGCTAACTCTTGTATAACAATGACGTAATTTAATGAGAAGACCTTTGTATTCGAGCTCGGCAACATTTTTTGATTTGAGAACTCTGATCATGACGGATTCACTGAAACAGTGAGTATTCAACAACTTTTCCTATGTCCATGTAGCACTTGTGCAAAAATAAGCGAGTCCACAGGCCTTTGGCGAATCAACAAATGCGTTTTTCACCAAGCTGAAAGGTTGAAAGATGCGTCCGTCACTTTGGGACGAGCTAGATAAATGCAGTCAAACCCAGCTGGGCGTAGAAATTTGCCATAGTATGACTTTGTTCTAGAGACGACCGGCCGTGCGGTGGAACTTTGCAACAAAGTTTCCATATCTGAACTGACGTACTTGAATGACAGGCACAGGAAACGATGACCAATAAAAATGCATTCTCGTTGCATTTTGATAATAATGTATCAATCACAATGACACGGAAATTATGCCTCCTCCCAACAGAAGGGCCAAGGTCTATTTTTAGCCCTGCTACAGTATATCTCAGTGCTGAAAATGCCATATTGTTGTCATGTTGTCATGGCGACTTTTAAAATTTGCATACAACTGTGAGAGTGAAACGGGTTGTTTATAGGTCACAAAACTTTTGAGTCCCACTGTCGTCCATTACACCTGTTTCCTTGGGCATTAAGGTATGCAAGTATACACATCAAAAGACTAGAAAATTCACTTCATGGGCAGAACCTTGTAAAATAGCCCTTTCTTGTCTGGTTAACGAAAAAAGATACCCTGATCTAAAATATGCATGGGCTACCAGCCAGTGTCACCGGCCTACCACATTCAGAACATGATTGCCCAAGTGGACTACCAGGGAAAAAAGTTTATTTCGAGCTCTGGGCAATATTAAACATGAAACATTTAACTTGTAATATTTCCTGTGCTGGGTTTAAAAAAATGTTTAAAGGTATACAGGGACCATGTTCAAATTTAGCCATTGCTACCATGGAAAGGGGAGATCTAGCTAATCATCAGAATCATAGAGTTTATGGGGTCACGCCAGGTCACACAAAAAATAATGCACCACTACATGGCCATAATTTTACTTTAGTTAAAGAATCAGAAATAATTTGTCTTCATTATTCTTCCTAGAAAGAGGCAAAGAAATCAAAATAAATTATTATAAAATGAACATTATTATACGTCGTTAATTATAAATCCATAAAATAAATAAGTACCAGTGAATTATGTTTTAAATAAAACAAAAAAAAACTGTTACTGCTTCTGATAAATAATGGTACATTGGGTGATAAGGGGAATTGGGTTCATAAAATTAATTTGAGATACAAGTAGAATTAATTTTAGCACATAAAATTAATTTGAAGGCATAAAATTAATTCGATGAATGCATAATAAGTTGGTACTATACTCTATAACACTTATTTGGGATGACTGTATGAAACAAAATTAAAAATGCTTGAAAAATTTTTTCTGGTCTATATAAAATTAATTCAAACACAAAAATAAACGGAAAACAATTTTGACAAGCCTCAATGTACATTATCTATATAATCTTCCTAGAATGAAGACAAAGAAATTACAATTATTATTATTATTATAGAACAAACGTTAAAAGTTGTTACTTAGAAATCCATAAAATAAATAAAAAACAGTGAATTATGTTTTAACATAGACCCACTCAAGGGTCTATTGTTTTAAATAAAAACAAGTTGTGGTTCCCAAATAGGTTACCATGGCAACATAAAACAAAAATGAACATTGAGTTCATGCTGTGATAAATACACTTAGGAGAGCATTTGCATAGTTACTAGGATTACTTTTAATGGAATTTTGAAAAAAAAAATGAAATTTTAAAACGCAAATAGGTTACTATGGAAACACAGGAGAGGTAAAAATGGATATCATATTTTGTCTTTCTAACCTAAAATAACCCTTTGGTATAATATTTCTGTTGATTTAATGGATTTTTACACTGGATATTTGGTCTTTCTAACCCAAAATATCCCTTTGATATAACACATTCTGTTGATTACTGGATTTTAGGTGGAATCTTTAAAACACCAGTAATTTTTAATCCTGAATGGTTGCCATGGAAACATCTGACATTAAAATGAGTGTGATTTTTTTGGTGTGCTAACCAGAAAAACCCTTATTATCAATTTTTTACATCAATCAATAGTTCTTTAATACGAATTAGGGAAAAAGTAACATTTTCAATCCCAAATTGGTTACCATGGCAACTCGAAACATTAAAATAAGTCTGTTTTTTTGTGTTGTCTGACTCGAACTCCCCCATTAGATAATTTTCATAACAATCAAAGTAACTTTTCATGGGACATTAGAAAAACTGGAATTTTCAACCCGTAAAATGGTTACCATGGAAACATGGGGCAGTGAAATCGATATCATATTTGGTCTTTTCGACCCAAAATACCCCTATGCTGAAGTTTTCATGGAAATTAAACCTATTATTATTCGCATTATTATTTCTATATAATACTTATATTAATTATTATTATTATTATTATTATTATTATTATTATTATTATTATTATTATTATTATTATTATTGTACTTGGGCCTCAGCCCAAGTACATCTGTTTTGATTCCGTGGGAAAAAACTCTTTCAGGTATAACCATTTCTGGCTGAGACCAGGGAGGGCAAAATGTCTTGTCTTCATCTTTCTTGGCACAATAAATGGCGTAATGATGTTAACTGAATGGAAGTACTGCTCTCAGCCAGTCTTGAATAAGTGAGATGTGAATATATTAATGCTTCTCTATCTGAGTTTTTGCCACAAAATCTTCTGAATATAATGAAAATGTGCATCGAAATGCAACAATTAATGCACCCTCCGTTTCTTTGGCGATGGCACGACCCTTGCTACACCCACTGGACGAGCCAAAGTGGGAGGGGTAATTTCAGTTTGGTCGAACAAGAGGGCTCGAGACCAGTATTTGACATTTAAACTTGAAACATGTTTAATCGCTGTCAAGATGTGGACTAGTGTTAATCAAAGTAAAAGTGTGAAAAGGAAAGGTTTCATATCGCGGACACAATGAAAAACATTACGACTGGAAACTGTACCCCAACTTGAGAATAGTAATGCCCACAGCGATGGAGAACACTTATCCTTGAGCTGAGATAACCAGACCATCATTTCGAAATAGAGCTGCAGATTCGAGAAGCTCGTTCAAAATAGCTAGGTACACCCCATAAAGCGGTGGTTTCGAGTTTTGAGGGCAAATTTCGCCTCCTTCATATAGAAGTCGTACGTTTGTTTTTCCAGGAGAACACACCATTTGACACAAAATTTGCATGTAAAGGGGTCGCCAGTAAGCACGTGGTCAAATCTGGCATAAGAAACAATATGAAATGTTGGGTAAAGCCAGTCCAAAATAAACTGATTTGAACTTTTGTGTTTTGTAATTTATACCACTGCAGTAACATTACCTTTTTTTGACAACATCACACAATGTAATACGTTTTGAAACTGAATACTCCGACGTATTCTGTGTCTCCTTTGCTAAAAAATACGGTATGCCGATTACCATGTAAGGAGATGATGACGTCAAGACAGATTTGTAGTGTGTTTGGTCCTGGATGGTGCATGAAGTTTTGTCAAGGTAGCTTGTGTATTTATTTCCTAAATGGGAGATATTAGGGTCGATCTAAACGAAGGCCGAAGAATGTTATGATACTCTAAGCGAGCTGATCCCTAACGCGAATGGTTGGATAATTTGGAGGATGTCCAGAATGATCTCGTCTCTTTAAGATTATTCAGCGGTCAGTATTGAATTTCAACTGCGTCACAAGTTTGCGAAAGAGTATTCCGGCGAACGGTCAACGAACGATATTTTAGAAATCTGGAGACATGGCACATCGCATTTTTATTTCAGTATTTTATATTTTACAAAAGATTTAAGAAGCAATGATTTTGTCGAAAAATTCTGAAAAAAATATAGGAAGATTTGATCGCGAACACATTTTCACTTGGGGTCAACTAGCCCTGCGTACAATGCTTTGTGTTCCGCAACAGGTAATCCCCCCGCTCACCACAGCCCTGCAAAGACCCGTAAGTAGGGTCGGTGACTTCAAATCCATTTTGGGACTTGACGTAAAAAGCCAAATTACTGCCGAAATTCAGCGTTCGTGGGCCCAAGTTGTATCCCAGCCTACCTCAGCTACTCGATCGCTTCAAAAAATGATAGTCTTTTATTCACTTCTCGTAAATAACCGTCGATGTCGGCAACTCTCTCGCTAGCCCTGCGTACGATGCTGTGTGCTGTGTGTGTTAGCTGTAGCACATAGCATCGTACGCAGGGCTAGGGGTCAACATGGGGTCGCAGCCATGTTGCCTCAAAACTTATTTCTGTCTGCACTCAAAACTCAAAAATGTCGGATATTAACCTGAAAAATCGATGTAATTTTGTCAAACTTCGGCGAAATTTCAGCCGATAGACAAAATTTCATCTAGGTAAGGTAAATTTACTGAAATTTGATCGACAAATAATCCTGAGCTTGAACATGACAGCTCGCCTTCTCCGGGAAGTCAAGCATCCAGCTGCCCATACACAGTTGCCCATATGGCCAGGTTTATGAGATTGTTTTCAAGCGACGGCGGCAGACCGTACGGGGCTCTGGATATGAACCTACCGCCGGTGTAGCTGTAATAACTGTTGCATTGTTTTTACTGCCCACGGACGAAGTCCCGGGGGAGTTATAGGTTTGGTCATGTCAGTCCGTCTGTCCGTCCGTTCACGCAGATATCTCAGACATGCCCTGGTCATCTTCTTTCAAACTTTGCACAAGAATAGTACCCAACCCCATACAGATGCACGTCGATTTGTTTCACAATGCGATCGAATTTGGCCGTGTTAGAGGACTTTTTAGTTCACACCTCCATAGACTCCCATGTATAAGGCAGTTCTCCATAGACTTTCATGTATAAGGCCAAGAAAAATAAAAAATTAGTTTCTCTTCGTATTCATATTGCCTAAAGGATGCAGTGACAGAGTTTTTTGTCCCCACGGATAAAGTTCAGGGGGCTTATAGATTGGGTCATATCCGTCCGCGAGTCCATCAGTGAATCCATCGGTTCACGTAGATATCTCAGACACTTTGACAAAATATCATGTGACCTAGGTGACCTTTGACCTCAAATATACATTATTGTCCATAACTCAGTAACCACAAGTGCTAAACCTTTCATATTTGGTATGATGGGACACCTTATGACGCCACATATTGTACCCCAGTAATTAAGCGCATATCGAATTTTGAGCGAGCCAATAGAGCTAGAGGTCTGACTTTTGGTATATGGGAAGAACTAAGCAATACAATTATTTTGACAAAATGTCACGTGACCTCAATGACCTTTGACCTCAAATATATATATTTGTCCACAACTCAGTAACCACAAGTGCTACACCCTTCATATTTGGTATGATGGGACACCTTATGACACCACACATTGTACCTCATCAATTATGCGCATATCTAAGTCTGAGCAAGCCAATAGAGCTGGATGTCCGAATTTTGGTATATAGGGATAACTATAGGGTAGAAATCTAAATATGCCCATCTAAATATTAGACATCTACCATCGAGAACAAAAGAAATTTACTGTAATTTGAATATTTAAGGAGTTTAAGCAATTTCCACTATAAATAAAGAACCCCTGCCTCAAACTCCACAAAAGTTGCTAGACATATTTTGCCGTTGTCATGCCATTGCTTCGTTTAATAACCAGTTAATCAAGTGCCTAATTGACAGGGGGAAATTCAAGACCATATTTGAATAGTAGTATATATTGTCCTCAAAATTACTCTATCATGGCCCAAGTACTCATTGCCTTCAGCAATACTGCCTTGTTATTATTATCATTATTACAAGCTTAGGGTCTAAGAGTATTATATAGAAATCTAATAAAAGTTCTTTGAAGCTGTGGGAACTCTAAAAAAGAGGTGTTTAAATGCAGGGTCATCTTTGCAGTCGTGGGCGCGCACAAAAAAGGCACAGTGACTGTGGAGAGTCTATGCCAGTGTATTTGCTGCAAATATACCTTCACGCATGCGCACTAGTTCGCCAGTGTAGTCTGCAAATATGAGCATGCTCAATTGAGTTTACCTGCGCGTGAATGTGTAGTCTGTACACTAGGTCTCATGAGTATAGTCTTGTCTTTGAGCTTTGCATGTTGACAGAAACTGGAATTACTGCTGAGAATACTTTTTAGGACATCACAAGTGAGTCTCTAAGGTAACAAGTAGGACATTTAGTAAATCCTTTCAGAAAGTTCACGCCGCCTGTGGCCATTTTGTGGAGTATAAGCTTATACGTACCTGGAGCGACGGTAATACAGTAATTCTTCTGTACATATTGCCAGATAATATGCGATGGAATTTTGCGTTTCACGTCGTTCAATCATTCAGATGGAAATGTCGGCCTTCTCCGAATTTTGAAAAAAAATCAGGATGACAGACTTTGGAATGCTAACTCTTGTATAACATTGACGTAATTTAATGAGAAGACATTTGTATTCGAGCTCGGCAACATTTTTTTATTTCAGAACTCTCATCATGGCGGATTCACTGAAACAGTGAGTATTCAACAACTTTTTCCTATGTCCATGTAGCACTTGTACAAAAATTAGCGAGTCCACAGGCCTTTGGCGAATCAATAAATGCGTTTTTCACCATGCAGAAAGGTTGAAAGATGCGTCCGTCACTTTGTGACGAGCTAGATAAATGCAGTCAAACCAAGCTTGGCATAAAAATTTGCCATAGTATGATTTTGTTCTAGAGACGACCGGCTGTACGGTCGAACTTTGCAACAAAGTTTCCATATATGAACTAACGTACGTGAATGACTGGCAGAGGAAACGATGGCCAATAAAGACGCATTCTCGTTGCATTTTGATAATAATGTATCAATCACATTGACACGAAAATTGTCTCCTCCCAACAGAAGAGCCATGGTCTATACTAAGCCCTGTTACAGTATTTCTCAGTGCTGAAAAGGCCATATTGTTACCATGTTGTCATGGCAACTTTTAAAATTTGCATACAACTGTGAGAGTGAAACAGGTTGTTTATAGGTCACAAAACTTTTGAGTCCCATTGTCGTCCATTACACCTGTTTCCTTAGGTATTAAAGGTGTGCAAGTATACACATCAAAAGACTAGAAAATTCACTTCATAGGCAGAATCTTGAAAAATAGCCTTTTTTTTGTCTGGTTAACGAAAAAAATACCCCTGATCTAAAATATGCATGGGCTACAATCCACTGTCACTGGGCTACCAACTTCAGAAAATGGTAGCCCAAGTGGACTACCAGGGAAAAAAGTTAATTTCGAGCCCTGGGCAGTATTAAACATGAAACATTTAACTTGTAATATTTCCCCCTTGTCTTGGCCTGCTGGGTTTAAAAAAATGTTTCAAGGTATACAGGGACCATCTTCAAATTTAGCTACCATGGAAAGGGGAGATCTAGCTAATCATAAAGTTTATGGCCAGGCCAGGTCACACAAAAAACAATGCACCACTAACATGGTCATAATTTTACTTTAGTTAAACAATCAGAAATAATTTGTCTTCATTATTCTTCCTGGAATGAGGCAAAGAAATCAAAATAAATTATTATAACATGAATATTAATACGTTGTTCATTATAATATATAAATAAATAAGCAGCAGTGAATTACGTTTAAATAAAAAAAACTGTGCGCTACTGTAACTGCCTGTGATAAATAATGGTACACTGGGTGATAAGGGGAATTGGGTTCATAAAATTAATTGAGATACTAGTAGAATTAATTTTAAGCACATAAAATTAATTTGAAGGCATAAACATAATTCGATGCATAATGAGTTAGTACTGTACTATATAACACTTAGCCTATTTGGGATGACTGCATTAAACAAAATAAAAAATACTTCAAAAATTATTTCTGGTCTATATAAAATTAATTCTAACACACTAAAATTAACGGAAAATATAATTTTCACCAGAATGACCCCAATATACATTATGTTTACTATTCATCCTAGAATGAAGGCAAAGAAATTACAATTATTATTATTATAAACAAATTTCTTAGTTGTCACTTAGAAATCCATTAAATAAATAAAAAACAGTGAATTATTTTTAGCATAGATCCTCTTGAGGGTCTATGGTTTAAAAAAAAAACCTGTGGTTCCAAATTGGTTACCAATGCAACATAAAACGAAAATGAACATGGAGTTCATGCTGTGATAAATACACTAAGGAGAGCATTTGCATAGTAACTAGGATTATTTTTAATGGAATTTGGAAAAAAAATGAAATTTTAAAATGCAAATAGGTTACTATGGAAACACAGGGCAGTAAAAATTGATATCATATTTTGTCTTTCTAACCAAAAATAACCCTTTGGTATAAATTCTGTTGATTACTGGATTTTTACACTGGATAATTGGTCTTTCTAACCCAAAATATCACTTTGATATTACACATTCTGTTGATTACTGGATTTTAGGTGAAATCTTTAAAAAACTGGTAATTTTTACTCCTAAATGGTTGCCATGGAAACATCTCACATTAAAATGAGTGTGATATTTTTTGATGTGCAATGCAAGAAAAAACCTTATGATCAAATTTTTACATCAATCAATAGTTCTTTAATAGGAATTAGGGAAAAAGTAACATTTTCAATCCCAATATAGTTACCATGGCAACTCGAAACATTAAAATAATTCTGGTTTTTGTGTTCTCTAACCCGAACTCCTCCATTGGATAATTTTCATATAAAATCAAAGTAACTTTTCATGGGATATTAGAATAACTGAAATTTTCAACCCCTAATATGGTTACCATGGAAACAGGGGCAGTGAAATCGATATCATATTTGGTCTTTTCGACTTAAAATACCCTTATGGTGAAAATTTCAAGGAAATTGAACCTATTATTATTCGCGTTACTATTTCTATATAATACTTATATTAATTATTATTATTATTAATTCTGTATAATACTTATATTAATAATAATAATAATAATAATAATAATAATAATAATAATAATAATAATAATAATTATTATTATTATTATTATTATTATTATTATTATTATTATTATTATTATTATATTATTATTATTATTATTATTATTATTATTATTATTATATTATTATTAAGTAAAACTTAACTTGGTCAATTCTACGTCAGTCAAAAGTGGTTATTTATATAGTGTCCCTCGACTACTGCCAGAATCTTTGACTCTTAAGAGATAAAATTTTGATTTCACTAAATATTACAGAAAAATAAGTGATCTCTATATTTAGGCATGACAATTATCCCTACTTTTTGCCACGGCAGTTTAGGCCGATAAACAGTTGAACCACCCGGAAGCCGGAACACCAACCAAAAGAATGATCTCACCGTGACAAAATGGTGGTGTTTTAAACAATATTCGGTAGGTTTGTTTGTTTTTCCTTTTTCCCAACCCTTACTCTGCTAAAAACCAATTACAATGTAAAGCGTAGATGAGCACCTATGTCGAATAATTACTACTTATTTTACGTCTCATGTGCACGTGTACCTCATTACGCGACACATGCTTGAATTTTGCGATACTGCTTAAATATGTAAGGAACTTAGATTGATAGAATTTTACTTAATTCCTATGAAATTAGTCTATTCACAATACATTTACTACACTCTTTGAGAATGTAGTGTTTCCAACAGATATGAGAACAACTTTACAGAATTATTATCCAGAAAATGCGATATGGTTAACTGTTAAAGTAAAGAGCATATTAACTTTCGTAGCCGTGGACGAGTCGTTATACTTCATACAAACAATCTCCTGACTTATAAAAACTTCGGTCCTATAAATTGATAAATATTTCGCCCCAGCTCCGAAATTGCTGTGAGTTTCAAAGCAAATGTTGAATACCGGATCAGTATAAATTAATGCATTTTGCGTGCCTTCAATGCGCGAATAAAGGCACATTTTCATGTATGCAGATATATAACGACTTGAGAGTGGAAAAAGGTAATACTTATGTATATATAAATGGATAAAAATGAACAGACCTTAACAAATTTCTTGCGCCTACCCTTCATACGGATAGGAAAGGTTAACTTAGTGCAGTTTTATCAAGTTGATTTTTATAGCTGCATTAATTTCAATCTTGGACATAAGCGATACAATGTAGATTATTGCTGTTTTGGGTAAATACTTTTTTATTCGCAAGACAGCCACGTTATCAAACTTTATTAAACTTGATCTTGACGTTAATGTCCCTGACTGGCCAAAATCCCCGAACACTGGACAAGATGCTTGATATGCGCCTAACATATTTTTATATATTGACTAGTATGGAACACAATATTAATCGCATATGCAACGTATATCTTTGTACATGAAACATTCCAATACGTTGATATGCCTAGCATATTTATATGCAGATCATGAGTATACGTAATGCAGATCTTTGCACATTAAGTGTACACTGAAGATTTGCATTTTATTTGTATAGGTACGTGTATACTTAACGTACTTGACACATGTACAGAATCAATTTATGTGTATCTATTGTTGTATATCAAGTATTTTTCCCAGTGGAACTTTTACACAAACAGTACAAAGTACTACTTTGTATGTAAATTTGCTAACCACTTCACAGTGTAACAATGTCTTGCACAGTCTTGTTTGAGCTTCGAGCGCGAAAATATAAAGGATTATCCACGCATTCCCTCTTTTGGGGGGTTACCTCGGTCATTATTTCCTCGCTAGGGCATTTTATTTCATCCTAATCCCCATTCCTTGGGATACAAACTTTGGGCAGTTGCCTAACCTTAGCTCTAAGTCATCAACTGGCCCCTTTCACTTCAATTATTGGACCGAAGGGACCTTTGCCATATTTGTAGTGTTAGTTCATAAACGTTATTTACTTTGTTCTTGCGGATATTTTTGAGGTAAACGTAAGTTTTTGATGTTTTTTTTTTACATGGACAAGCAGTTCTCTGTAGGCTTCCTTTCATTTGCAATAAACAATTTTAGACGATAACAATGCAGTTGTGGCCCGTTTCACAAAATGGACTATCCATAAATAGTTACTTTTTGCCAAAGGGATCCAGCAACCGTTGATAGTGTTCGTACGGCCAATATTTAATGTTTATTCACGAGTTATGTTCAGCTCATGTTCTAATCGCATGTTCCTCCCCTGTAGAAACACTGAAATTCCAATAGTGCAAGTTTCCCACGCTTCTGGACTTAACATAAGCTAGATTCAAATCCGATGGATGTATTTCAAATATCAATTTTCTCTGTGGCCTGGTTTCAAAATCAGGGACGACTAAGCTTCAACAAAAATGACATTCCTCTGTGGCCTTGTTCCACAACAAGGAGCTACTAAGATTCAATCTAAATGGCAAATAAGGTCACAAGCTGCTGACTAACAGTGATGTTCTTTTGTCAAGTTTACACTCTTTTCTATTGGACCGGTAGTAGTAGTGTCAACGTGGTCAAGCCTTTTAAGAGAGGATGAAGGGCAAAGGTAAATAAATCTGTGAAGCACGTGCCCAGATTGACTTGCCTTAACTAACAAAAAAGGCAGGTAGATGAACATCTAATTGGATTTGTAATTGATTACGTACAAATATCTTGCTTTCAAGTGCAATTTCATTTAAAGTCTTCGTAAATGAGGTGTAAATAAATAGAGAAACCCGGTGTTCAAATGAAATCATAACACCTGGCAGTGGTTATCAACACATAGTCGACTAATATACGTACTTTTTGCATTGAATGTGATATCAAATATAATTAATGAACCTAATTATGTCTTGAAACATACGAAGCATTATTATGTGCAAGCAAAGTATGCTAATATCACGATTGGCGAATATGAATATTATCGACAATAATAATTTAGTATTTCACCTGGAATAATAATATGACACGAAAACCGATTTTTCACAAAAGTTCAATCGAAAGAATTCATGTGATTTGACCAAGCTTGTCAGAGTTTACCATTCTGTCCAGAATTATGCAACCTGGATCATAAACTGATCCCGTTTGAACTTGATAACGATTGATTATGGCAAATTTGGGTAGTAAAAGTTTATCAAAACCATAATCATAATCGCATAAAAGCGAAGTGTATACTGTGGAGACCCAATCAAGCGTTGCCCGCCTTTCAGACCTTCAAATCCTTGGTTACACTGATTTATAAGCGTGTTCTTTTATGATGTATTTTTCACACAGCGGTGACGCCTGCAGGTTAACAGAGTTCGGTCAGTGGACAATACACAGTAGTGTACTGCCCTGAATAAAATTCCCTAAGGCTTTTTAATACGACAGTTTTCAATCGGGCTCAAACCCACAACGCAGTCGTATTTCAACACTCCCTGTTCAACCATATAGAAAAGGCCAAACACAAAGAACTTTGTAAGGGCGAGGTAATGCCTTCTGTTGTTAAATATTTCTAAGTGCTCTGTTACAGAACAATCAGTACTCAGACACTTTTGCACGATGGCACTCTACACTACACTGCAAACGTTATAAACATCAGAAGCACCTGTAGACTCGCGATGGATAACATTAAGTGATTGACATTAACCTTCACGAACCGTAAATAACTGGCGTTTTTTATTCTGAGTGTATGTAGACGTTTGCCAGTGTGAGGGATTAGAGGACAAAACGCTTATTAAAGGGCGCTTTATGTGCTCGTTGCTATGTAAACGATAGCTAGGTCAATAGTGGGCCGGCCGGTCATAAGTTGTTCTTATCTTTGAAAGGATAACAGGATAATAGGACGTCTCGGTTCCCTTAATTTGCACTTATGAGTAATACAATGTGCAGTGACCTTAACCGTACAAACTGTGCCGGGACTACAGTGTTGAAAATACCTCTGAAGGCATAATTGTACACCCTTCATTTATCAGATCTAAACTTCAATCACATTTAGTGCAAGGCATTGATAAACATTTTTGAAAGTTCCATATACATAGTTTGATTTGAGTAGTAGTATTCACTTATTTGGAAGGCTCTCTCTCTCTCTCTCTCTCTCTCTCTCTCTCTCTCTCTCTCTCTCTCTCTCTCTCTCTCTCTCTCTCTCTCTCTCTCTCTCTCTCGATCCTGTAGCTTTTGACGAGCATGATCAAGTATAGAGCCAAAACTTAAACATTAGCCATCCCAGGTTTGCAATATAAGCCATTTAAGCAGGCGTGTTTTATACCTGTTGCCATGTTTTCTGTACATATGTTCATAAGTGAAAATGCCCAACAATCTTTGTCTCGACGTTGCGAAACTGTGTAACAAGGAGGAAAGCATCGTTCAACTCAATGTTTACCTGTCATAGTTAACTACTCTTTCAATATTGATAATCATTGCACATTTAAGGATTTGACTTTAATCATGTATTTCCGGCAGTGCTGGACATATAGCACTAAGGCCAACTAAAGTTCAAGTTCTGAAGAAGCCTCAGTGTGTTGTTTTACCTGACAAAGCCTATGTGAATTTGTGAAACAATATTGCATAGAGTCACATCGATTCAAATTAATCAATCAGACACGGTCCCTTTATTGAGGGACCGTGAATCAGACTATGATTCCTTAAATTCAACTTACTGAGACTCGCCATGTGACGAAATGTGCAATGGCATGCGCAAGTCGGTGTTCTTGCGCAGCTCTTCAGATTGTGGATAATTGGAATTGTTGGATACTTAGTGTTTCTAGGTATTTGCAAGTGTGAGGTTTCAGAGGTCAAAATGCTTATCAGCCGAAGCGCTTTTGTCCTTTTCGTATTATGTGCTTCTGAAAGGATGACAGGGTCAAACTCCGGTCATATACTTTGCTTTATTTGTGAAAAGAGAAGCTAACTAGGCTGCTGCGGTAACTGTGCCCTTGTAGTGAAATGTGAAGCGAGGGGGGGGGGTGGAGGAAGTCAGGGGGATTTGAAAATTTTGGGGGTAGTCGAGGGGGGACTTTAAAGTTTTACACTGCCTATAGGGGGACCTGAAAAATATTTTGTCTCCCAACATGTTGATGTCGTCCAGTGGTTCTAATAATTAAACAAAATCTATGACCATTTTGTCACATTTTATGTCTTTAATCTCGAAAAAATCTAATAATGTATGAATGCCATCACATTTTCGTAAAACAAGTTTGCCTTGTAATGGGGCAGAAGCTGCAACTATTGATAATTTTTCAATATTTCTATGCAATGTATCAAACACTCTTTCTTGGTGTCTTTCTACAGCATGCTGAAAAACACAATATTCAGTTTGTCAACAAAGCCTGTTTTTTTCCTAAATATAGGTGATAATTGGATAATACAAATGCACGGTACACGTACTCTGTGTTAGCAGGCTGAATATTGGACGCTCAACATGCTGTAGGGAGTAGAACAAGAACGCAATTGTATAAACTGAACAAAAATACTGTCAAAATAAAAAGTTAATACAATTACTGCCCTGCTACTGCATACTTGCAGTGACATTGATACATGTAGCTCCGACTCTGATGTAGTTTAAGAAGAGTTTCGGTCATAGGGCACTCAATAGACAGTGAAAAATACATCTACTTGTATACAAGATCCATCCAGAGTGCAACACATAGAAGACTAGGGGACTAACAGTTACCATGGATTTTTGAATTCTGGCATATGAGAACAATCAAATATTAAAGAAAAAAGACGGAGTCACCATTCTTGATCTTCTACAAATGTACGATGAAAAGTAAGTTTTTCTAAAATCACTTAAAATCAATATATAAAACCATTCATTTCAAGTTCATGTAGTGAATGGAATTTTCACATCTCATTTTACCAATAACACAAAAGTAAAACCTTGAACAGTAAAGACTGTCATTTAAATGGAAAAATGTGTGACTAAATGGATCATTTTTTATCAAAATTGTCATTATTACACACAAATTTCTGAGATTAACACATTAATATCATGGAATATTTCAACCCTTCGGTATTGTCAATTTTGTAAAACATAAGAGGCATCAAAGTTATATACATGTATTTCTTGTACTTAAAAAAAAATCAGTAGGTCACTGTGCTCATTTTTTAACAATTTGGTTAAACGTAGCTAGGAATAATCAATTTTCATACTCTCTCATGATTATCATTTTTTTGTGATTTTCAGCCAGTGCCATTGAACTGGCCAAAGTTGGATAAACTCAAGTCGGTGTTGACTGAGAAATCCACAAATTCCACTGATACATTTAAAATGAATCAATTTAAGAACTTGCCCTAGGTATATGGCTCTGAAACCTGCTGATAAGAGGTAGTGTTGAACATTTACGTGCAGAACGACACATTACATGTTTGTTTTTACCCTGCAAGCATTCCTAATAAATAAGCGGCCATATGGGAATTGGGGGGGGGGGGGAATTAAACATTTCTTTCTGGATGTTGAGGAGTGGGACTTGAAAATTGTTGAGGGTATTGAAGGGGACCTACAAAAAAAAAAAAAAAAAAAAAAAGATTTCAATCAAGATTTCTCCAGCCCCCCCCCCCCCCTCTTTTTTGAACTCGGCCTTCTTTCACATTGGCACTGGCAAAGAACTATACGGACTGTTTGATAGGAAACCATTCACTTCTGTTATAAAGTCATGGCTAGATCAAAGATGACATGACTGCGCTCACCTGTGTATGGTCTTACAAACCAAACCTCAAAACTGTGATAGCGCTGGATCAGCCGAAATGCGACACAAGCGGCGAAGCTGCGAGCTGCGAGTGAGCGCTTGTTATTTGGGTTAACTGCTTCCGACAGGAATGTGATGACGTCAAAAGTGGGTGGTCTTCGCTATGCAAAAAACTATATCTTCTAATCTACGAATAAGTATTTCTTCGACTTTTATCAGCTTAGTTAACTTACCAACAAACGAAGTCGCCGGATGTCTGTCTGCATCAACCATATTTTACCTTCCGGCAGGAAAAAAATCTTTGGAACGTCCATAAATTGTGATTTTAAAAGAATTCAATCGAGAGAGGCAAACAGACACGGTGTTTGTCTACCGACTGGTGTAACAAAATGTCACATCGTCCGTTCAAGACATCTGACTGTAATTATAGAAGAAGTTTCCAGCGCTTTTGTATATATGACCTGACCCAGCGGGTTTTGTAAAGAGATGAATTGGTATTTAAATTGTCGACTGGGTGTTGAAGTTAAATCGATTCAAAGACGAAGCACAAGTATTGCACAGTCTTTTCACCCGAGGTACAATGCAGACTGCAAGTAGGTCAACACTTGGACAGCGGGTGTATCACACGGTTACACACTGTGAGAATTCATTGACAGGCCTAATTTGGCAAAACATAATGGAAAAATAACATGTTTGAAGTGAATTCAACTTGAAATGGGAAAATGCGTCGAAAAGTTGGTCATAACATTGTGATAAAAACTGGATACATGATGGCGTTAGCTTAAAAAACGTGTTAAATTCGCCTAAAATGGGAGCATATTATGCTGTACTATGGCTTGACTCTCTCATGGTGACCTGGTTGTCCGAAAGTATAGTAAGTCATGCAATTATATTACTCATTTATATTAGCCATTATGTCGGTCTTGTATTCAGAGTAGCCGGTTACAGTACGTTGCTTTCACAAAACTCCCATTGCATTCGTGTGTTATCTATGTGAACAAAATAGCCTTTTGAAAACACTGAATTCTTGTACATTGCAAACGTCGATTATCACACACCTCCCCCCCCCCGAAAAAAATCCCTCTCAGGATTACAATCAAGCTTCAATGAATTCCTACAGCTTTATGCAGCATAACCCTCAGTACAGCTTTATGCAGCATAACTCTGACACACTCTATGTTAGGGTGAGTGGCTATGCAAATATTCCATTGTTGAGCACGATTAAAGCATTTTATTCTACGTCACGTCTCACAGGTTTATCAGCAGACCAGCACATGTGTCATGAATAGGTCCGTGGTGGAGTGAAATATGTCAGTAATGATCCAACTCCTAACCGGGATAAATTAAAAAGAAATTCACATGAAGGAAAAATATGTCCCCATTCTACTGATCCCTGTGATTACTATAATCTTTATCCACGGATTGTTGAAGTATGCAAACAAGCTCCAAATGAATCGGTTGACATAGTCAGATCCCCTGCCCATTTATACCGTTGGCAGCACTACTCACGAAAATAGGATCGGGTCGGAAATTTGGCTTCATATTAATGAGCACAGTCACCTGACAATATCATGTTATCAGCACGTTTTTTTCTAGCATGGACATAAACGAAGAAACATGGAACATTGAAGTTATTTGCGCCGAATCACTTTTTAGTCTCCAAATCTGTACTTCTATGATGGTATTTAGTGGTGAAATGACGAATGTCGTCTGCGTCTGTTTCAGACGTAACAGATTATCCCACTTTAGCATGTTCCGCAGTAACTCAAATGTAAGTGTTGTTTCGTTTTTAACTCAATCACGACATCGGATTCTTGTTTTGGGATCTATTGAGGTGAAATTAATTCCGCAGTAACTCAAATGTAAGTGTTGTTTCGTTTTTAACTCAATCACGACATCGGATTCTTGTTTTGGGATCTATTGAGGTGAAATTAATCCATGGGCAAAAGAAATGTAGTTTTGGAGATAGCGCATGGTAATATAATGTCTGATAAATGTCAATACATGTCGAGTCATCAGCAGTCAATTTCAATGCAGATTAACTAAGTTTGTAATTTTGTCAAACTCAAATTTATTCCTTCCATTCTGGGATCACATTCGTTCTGTTGAAGAAATGCCCAAATTTTCCACTCTTTTTACTGACTATTAATGAAGCTGTTGTAAAACAATAAAAACAATCAAACTGTTTTGAGTTTATATGAAGCTACTTTTATTTTAACACGACAAACAACAAACTGGGACTATTGTATTACAAGTCTCCGTTTGCTCGAACTCAAAACTATAACATATGTGTCTCTCATAAAACAGTACTGCAGGGTTGACGAACTGTTGTTGCCATGTAAGCCGAAACCGCGCCATCGTTCTACGGTAAGTTTTGTAAAATTTAGTGAAATTAAGTCAACGCAATGACAGACAATAACGGTTCCGAACATCACTAAGTTTATATGTATGTTCATATGTTCATTCTGCGAACTTTCGATCCTTCCATTTATTCAACCATCCATCTATCCATCCATCCTTCCATCCATCCACCCACCTACCGATCGATCTGTCTATCTATTGTTACGTGCAGAGAAAACGAACAAAAGGGTGAACTCAGCAGTTTCCGTTTAAACAAAATTTATTACGAAAATAAAACTTATTGCTAAGTCAGGGATAGAGTACAAGCTTTAAAAGTGTACAGACTACTTATCTCAGCTGGGACGGCAAAGTTCCAGTCTCAAAGTTGTAACAGTCAGTCGGATGAATGAACAGTCCTTTGGCTTGCAGGCTTGAAGTTGCACAAAGTCCACAGTATAAATCCATCGTTGGCAGTGAAGGTCTTAAAAAGTCTTGAGAATGACTACTGCTGGAGTTTACTAACACACAAGAAACACGATCCCAAAAGTCCATTACTTGTTGGGAAATACTAGACATAAAGTTGGAGCCTTGATCGGACTGGACACATTTAGGGAGGCCAAATAAAGTGAAAAATTTGACTAAAGCTCTCACTATAGTCTTTGTCTTTATGTTTCTTAGTGGTATGGCTTATTGAAACCGAGTTGGTGTACACATAATTGTCAACATGTACTCATTTCCTTATCTTGTTTTTGGTAGGGGCCCAACACAGTCTATTAGAATCCTACTAAATGGTTCTTGAAATGCAGGAAGTGGCTGTAAAGGGGCCTTTGGAATGGTCTGATTTGGCTTTCCTACCATTTGACATGTGTGACAAGTTTTAAAGAAATGTTCTACATCCTGCCTGAGATTAGGCCAATAAAAGTGACTGAGAATTTTATGATAAGTTTTCCTTACTCCCAAATGACCAGCCCAGGGCGTTTCATGGGCAAGGCGCAATATTTCAGCACGATAGGGCTTTGGAACCACAATTTGATGTTTTATAGCCCAATCGTCATCAACCAAAACATCTGGAGGTCTCCATTTACGCATGAGAATACCAGATTTTGTATAATAAGAAACAGAGCTATCTGAAGTTTTACCTTCTCCATCTACCCTGTCAAACAAAGAAAACATATCTGGGTCTTTGTGTTGTTCTGCAATGGGATTTGATCTAGAAAATGTCTGACTTTGGTCAGCAGAAGTTTTACTGAAAGTTTCAAATCCACGAGGGATAATGGAATGCATGTTCCGTGTCAAACACCTGACTGAGAAAGGTGTCATTTAAGTCAACATCTGTGACATTATTTTTGAGAGTATTTTGATTGAGACTTGGGATCTGATGATGTAGGAGTGTTACTTGAATTTTGTGAACTGTTGTCATTTGATTTCCTACTCTCTTTTGAGAAATTATTGGATGAAAAGTAGGAATTAAATTTACCTGCATTGTTTCTGTATGAAGAGGACTGGAATGGTTTGCTGAGAAAGGAAGATTTGTGGGTCAATGAATAATCATCGGCCAAACGTGCAGCAACCTCCAATGTATCTGCCTTTTGTTCATTGATAAACGTCTTGATGTCACTCCGGATACACCTTTTAAATTCCTCAATCAAAACAAGTTGTCGTAATTTTTCATAATTCTGACTGACCTTTTCAGACGAACACCAACAATCAAACAGTTGTTCTTTTGTTCGAGCAAATTCAACATCAGTTTGATCCTTCGCCTTCTCACAATCCCTAAATTTCTGACGGTAAGCTTCAAGCACCAACTCATAGCCCTTGAGAATTAATTCCTTCACAGAATCATAATTTGAAGCCTGCTCTACTGACAACTGAATGTAAATTTCTCTGGCTTTACCCACCAAAGCACTCTGCAAAGCATAGACCAAGACTCCTCTTGCCAATTCAGACTCTGAGCAATTTTCTCAAAATGAAGGAAATATTTATCAACATCCTTTTCTTGGAAAGGGGGAACTAGCCTGAAATGCTTAGTGATGTCAAAATTGTCTGAAGGAAAGAATTTTCCTGACTTTCCAAGCTCTAAACGTCTCATTTCTAGCTGCAGTCGGTGTTCTGCAAATTCTCTTTCCTTTTCTTTATCCTCTCTTTCTTTCTCCCTTTGTCTTTCTTCCATTTCTAACTGCATTTGTATTGTTTCTTTTTCCCTCTGTAATTCTCTCTCTCTCTCATTTGTAATTCTAGTTTCTTGATCTCCAAATTTGTCTGCATTTCTAATTCTAATTTTCTGAGTTCAGAGGTAGACTCACGCTCATAATCTTTAAGGATGGATTCCTCAAATTTGCCTAAATCAACTAAATGTTTTGCAATATGGTACTGTCTTACCCTCTTGCGCATAGATCTTTTGACTTCTACTTTAAGAAAATCGGCCAGTGCAATGAGGTTGTCTTTTTTGAGGGAATCAAGTGCGTCCTGATCAAGGTCATCCATAAATTCGTCTGGCTTGAATTCCGCCATGATTGAATTTCGCTGAGTTCAGTTTATACAGTATTTTCGAAAAAGGCAGGCAAAATGTTATCAAACGGCTCAAAATATTCGTATTCCGGACGAGCCCCCAATTTTGTTATGTGCAGAGAAAACGAACAAAAGGGTGAACTCAGCAGTTTCCGTTAAACAAAATTTATTACGAAAATAAAACTAATTGCTAGGTCAGGGATAGAGTACAAGCTTTAAAAGTGTACAGACTACTTATCTCAGCTGGGACGGCAAAGCTCCAGTCTCAGAGTTGTAACAGTCAGTCAGATGAATGAACAGTCCTTTGGCTTGCAGGCTTGAAGTTGCACAAAGTCCACAGTATAAATCCATCGTTGGCAGTGAAGGTCTTGAAAAGTCTTGAGAATGACTACTGCTGGAGTTTAGTAACACACAAGAGACACGATCCCAGAAGTCTGACTTAAAGCTGTGCACGTCCCTTTTATACCCATGTGCTTACATAAAGGTATATAAGAACAATCTAGAACTTTTATTGACATGCTAATTACTATTCTAAACTAATCTCTCTTACACAACTAATTAAATTTGTAGAACATTCCAAGCATGACTAATTGAATTTAAGGTTGTGAGGTCATTAAGGGCAGTGACCTTGAGAATGTTCTAGACTAATTGAACTCAGGTCATGATGAGTGTGGGGGGAAATGACCTACATAACATAATCTATCTATCTCTCTATCTATCTATCTATCTATCTATTTATCTATCTATCTATCTATCTATCTATCTATCTATCTATCTATCTATCTATCTATCTATCTATCTATCTATCTCTATCTCTATCTATCTATCTATCTATCTATCTATCTATCTATCTATCTATCTATCTATCTATCTATCTATCTAATTCTCCGTCTAATCTCCCTATGAAGCTAGTTATATGTAATAATCTATCTGTATATCTGTCGATCTTAGAGACAACTTGCTTGTATCTCATTCTACATTTGTACCTGTCTGTGCATTCATTCGTTCATGTCCCATTAAGCAATTGTCTTGTGACCGAAACAAAATGTTCACTGTTAGCGCACTAAAAAGTTTATTCAGTTTATTTGAACATCCTGCCCACTCAGAGACTGTAAAGATCGATGGTCGAAAGTTAACCTGGCAAACGTTTTTTTTTGTTTTTTTTGGTTTTTTTTTCTTTTGCTGTTTTTTTCACTCTTTTATGTGTGTGGAACTTGACAACACAAAGACATTGGGGAACTTGGAGATTTATTGAATAGCAACTTCTTTTCCAAATGCCTCAAGGCATATTCATTTCCTGACATTTTTATTTCAAGGGCGCCCTTCGGGCATACATTGTATGATACAATGTATTGATGGTCCAAACAGCCAACTTGCTGCAGAATCAGTTCAACCTCCCACGAATCAGCCTTTTTATAAAGTACCCCTGTATCATGTTTTCCCTCACCCATATAATCATAAAAATCTAACCTGTTTATCTGCGATCTATATAATACGCATGGATACTCTTATCCCGTATGAGTGTCACCATTGGAAGGTGCCGGGACTCGGGATTGAGTAAACTGTTTCAACAAATCACCATTGATCCATTGACATCTAGTGTAGGCCGTAAGCGACACGGGTAGTGTTTAAAGAGTCAAAGAAGTCTGCCTCATGGAGTGACGCGAACGGATAATGTATTCGATATTTAACACATAATTAGGTCGTTTACTACCATGCAAACACAGCCCTGTGTCGCGCCCACAAACGGAAATATATTATGAAAGTCACCGTACGCTCCCTCATGGACAAAGAGTGCAAGATATATATAAGCCTCGACACCACAATCACTTGTGGTTCGATACACCAGGGCGATGGCTGCCGTGGTATGTATTAGAAATACTGCCTTTCTAATGCATATCACAGCGGTCAACGCCGTGTATCGAACCAGAAGCGCGACTGTACTGCACTCTTACTTCTACAGCGGTATTAGAGCAAACATTGCCAGTCTCACTGCATGTAACTCGGGATTCATAATCATTATGGGATTTCCCCTTAACCTTATACTTTTGCGCGCAAAAAAAAAGACTTTTCAACATACAAATGGAAGTAAAACTAATATAATGTAAACTAGTTTCCATAATCCAATGTTGACATATAAAGCGTTAAAAATATACACGATCACTTAAAGGGCCATAATTTGTAACTTTCGACCATTTTTACCTCGGAAAATTCCATGTTGGAGGCTCATATTTGTTGCAAAATGTTGTTTTACGAAGAAACAAACATGATTAGTGATGTAATAGCCACATAAAACTGCTAATTTTGTTCAAACGTGTTGCCCCCTCCGAGCTCGTTTGTTGACGCCTGGCATGCTCAGCGTGCTGGGGAGAAAAAAGATAATGTTGACGCCGCGATCACGCGATATGTACAAGTTCACGTTTATTGCGGGATCAAAACAACATTGCGTAGTGGATTGCAAGACATCTGGCTACGCAACGTGCTCGGACAATTGACTACGACGTAAGTACCGGGCATAAGTAATGAATATTTATTTTGAAATTGCTGTAAATGGCTCGCGCAGGTGCAGAAGAATACCTATGTTGCAATCTGCGTGCCAAGTTCACGTTTATTGCGGGATCAAAACAACATTGCGTAGTGGATTGCAAGACATCTGGCTACGCAACGTGCTCGGACAATTGACTACGACGTAAGTACCGGGCATAAGTAATGAATAATAATAAATAATAATAATAATATTTATTTCCTTAAAGCGCACTACACATACGTCTCAGTGCGCTTTACACATTTAAAATTGATAAAAATACCAGCAAAACATGACAAACTTAAAATGTAAAAACAATCAAATTATGCTAAAAATTATGCTAAAAACGTACATGGTTAAAAATAATGAAAATTTCTGCAGAGTAAAAACCAGTCAAAATACAAAAAAAAAAGAAAATTATTAAAAATTCTACTGAGTAAGTAGCAGAAAATGTTAAAATAAAATAAATAAAATAAAACAAGCATCAGCGGTTACGGTAAAAATGGTGACCCTTCGGAAACATTAGTAATAGTGCTTTACAAAAAGATGGGTCTTTAAGGTAAAGGGCGACGAATTCGGACGCGCACACGCTTTAGAACGTTTCTGCGCAGATTTAACTCCAGCCTGCCGCAAATGGGTTATTTTGTAGCGCATGTTTTTAACATCACCTGTCATTGTTGAAATTGCGCTTTTACCTAATTTTTTGACCCAGTGTCTTAGAAATACATGTGACCTATAACCTTGTCATATTTTGACCCCCTAGGAAGCTGGTTTTTATTCAATATGAGCGAAAAATTAACATTTCTCTCCCATTTATATGGCGCAAATTACCCATTCACCTTGAGATATTGTAAAAAGTAGCGTGGTGACACCCTTTTATTAAATATGTAAACTAAATGGTACTATGTCAGGAGTTAATTCGCCAAGTTTGGTCAAAATGACACCATTCAAAGCGACAGGAAGAAAGTTTGAAAATTATGTAGTGATATAATTTCGATATCGTCATTTTGTAATCGATACTTATGTCAAAATTTCTTCACAAACATCATGAAAACTAGACATTCGATAGATATGGATCTTAAGTCTTGGTATTTATTAAAATTAACTCATTTGCTAAGCGTTTTATGATTGCTTTCTTTAGTTTAAGTGAATTATATCATTTTTATTTATTTCTAACGACGCCATTTTAACGTCCGTTTCCATGGAAACAAGCGTGGTGACCCCCATTTTTTATTTCATTTTTGCACTTGCACAACTTCCAAGAATATTTGTGCAAAGTTTCAAGAAAATGACACCACAACTTAATTTTGACGTAATTCGTAGTACTTCACCTTAAAATGCGCTTAAAACAGTCAACGGAGCTAGCATTACGGATTTCTGGAGGCAATGAGTTCCACAGAGACGGTGCGCAGACAGAGAAAGCTCTCTGCCCATATGCCTTGTTGAACATTCCCCGCGGTGGCACTAACCGTAACGAATCACTCGATCTGAGATCTCTGGCAGGAGTGTATATCTCGATCAGATCCATGAGATAAAGTGGAGCAACACGATGAACTATTTTAAAGGTTGTCAACAAGATTTTGAATTTAATTCTAGCTTCAACCGGCAGCCAGTGTAGATCGATGAATACAGGTGTGATATTATCAAATTTTCGAGTACGCGAGACAAGGCGAGCTGCAGCATTCTGAAGTGACTGAAGGCGTCCGAGCTGAAATTTCCCAACACCATACAAAAGACTGTTGCAGTAATCCAGCTGAGAAGTGACAAATGCATGGACCATCTTTTCTGTTGTGGGTTTGTCCAACAATTGACGGATCATGCCATATTTATTTTGAAATTGCTGTAAATGGCTCGCGCAGGTGCAGAAGAATACCTATGTTGCAATCTGCGTGCCAACAGAGTTTGTATTTCTGTCCGGACAAAAATTGAAATTTTCGTTGTAAAATCTCATGTTATTTAATTGTAGGGCATGTAATGTTTCCGAACAATATGCGATTCTATGTTATTTGACAGGCTATTCAACATGAGCCAGTGATCATTTCAATCAAAACTAACGGAAAAATCTCCAGAAGATACAGCTAATGGAACTTTAATAGGATAATAGATTACCGAGGCGAACAAGGGACACAGTAGTGCTCTGTGGAAAGTCAGCCGCAACCAAGAAACTTTGTTCTTGCATAGCATATCATAGTGGGATGAACGACAGGTCCCCGTCAACGAAAATGTGGCCCCATGCCCTTTTAGCATGTAGTGAATTTTGTATTAATTTTACTTCGAGACATGATCTGCAGGACACATGTTTTGTTTTTTTTTTGTTGTTTTGTTTTGTTTTTTTTTAACCAAATTCATCCAAGCATATGAGCTTTCTAATACCACCGTCTTTATTCTTGTCTGCGCTGCAGTTTGTTTTATCACAGTCCCTCTATTTACTGTGGTTTTATATAGCCAGGGTAAGCGGGAGACTAACAATGACCTCGTGATCACCACAGGCAATGTAGAAAACCGCAAGCAGGGTAGGATTGGTGATATTTGCCGTTGTTTACTTCTTTTTTCTGTCGTCTTACTCTTCAATCGAAAGTGACTGAAACCAGAAGTGTATGGTCGGCCACCACTGCAGGCCAAAAATGGATGGCTTTCATTTTGTGAGACGACAGCGAAGGCAAAAGATTAGAAGTAACATAATTCATTGTCCTTCTCCGTAAGGGCTAGTTCAGAACGACAACAAAAATGAATAAGTAACTAACGAGTCTCTGCAAAGCCCCGTGTCTTCGGCGAACCTAAATTTAGTCTGTGCTAAGACAATAAAATATACGTGCTAAATCTTCACCGGTAAAATTGTTAAATTTGATCGAATGATTGGTTTTACAAATATTTGCGACTGTATTGTTAAATTTAAATATGCAAGGGTAGGACGCGACAGCCAAGATAAGTGTAGTCAACATCGATCAAGAAGCCATTCATTTCGTTTCGCTACTTAAAATTCAAGGTAGATTTCTTACCGAAAACAGTCTTTTATGTGTTTTTAATTAGCGTTTGTTTTTCTGAGTTTCTGATTTATACCTTAAGTGGAACAATTTACAAGTTTCGATGTGCAGAGGAAAAATGCTTCACACTATTTTCCTACTTTCAAATGTAGGACATAAGCAACAAACAAACGATCAATCAATCAATCATTCCCTCCTCATTTCAGGCAATGGATTCTAACATAATAATCAAAGATATGTTAACAATTAACACATTGCCTTTATTCAAATCACAAATCATTTATCTAAGCAAATTAAGTAACTCAAAACCCCTTTTCGAATATCGCCTACAGTAATCTTGTATTTATGAATGCTAATTTCTAGGAATGCTAATTAAGGAATGCTAATAGCTTTTCGCCTTTGTATCTGTATCATTGTTATCTGTAATGTGTCAAAATATGCAAAATCAAATAAAAGTAACTCTGCATTCATAATAACAAAGCTGTTGAACACTTGGGTCAATGATGGCAGTCCTTTGATGAAAAATGAAAACAATCATAAATTCTTCCCAATTGAGCTAAAAATCTGAACATGTTAACGCTTACAAATTTAAATTCTGACTTTATGTAAATCTCGAGTACGAAGTCATTCAACAAACGAAACATTATCCATCGATAAGATGGAAATGTCGTTTGAAGTCATCCATAGCACCGTCATAAATTAACACTGTTTATTATATAGCCGTATTTTGACTTTGATACAGACACATCTTGTCTGACAAAAAATATTAAAAAACATTAAAAAATCATTAAGTACTGAAATTAAAATTAGAGAAAGTAGAGAAGCTTTTTTTCTTCTTGGCAAATCTGAAATAAAAAAATAACAATGTGTAAAATACTGTGAAAGATAATTTGTTTAAGGGTCACAGATTGTAAATACGGATTTTCAGTTGCATGATGACCATAAATTAATAACAACAGGACGTTTCATAAAACCCTGGCTCAATGTCAAAGATTGTAAATGGAAAAGTTTCCTCTTCGGACGTCACGTTACTGTATCTGTTGGTAGTGACAATAAGAATTCCATTCCAACGGTAAACTTATTCGATGAAATGAAACGAAAGTAAAATGCAGAGAATACACACCCGGATACAATGAAACAGGTCAATTGCAAGTGAAGTTTCAAAACGGCTTTAGGGTAAGATTGAGTCACCTTTCTTAAACATTGATAACCATGTGCATCGCCAGGACAAAACTTGTCAATAGTGGCACGGCAAGATAAGCCGCTACTGCATCAGCCCCACCTTGAACAAAATCGTAAAATTTGTTGAGAAATCTCTGGATCTAGACATATTTAGTCCGAAATAAAGTGAAATAATAAATAAAATAATAAATATCTAACAGTTGATGATAACAAGTATTTAAAAACTAGAATGTCTTGTTTTGGTTGATTGCGTTTTAAACATATCTGTATTCAAAAGATGTTTTCCATTTAGCCAAAGTTATATGAATATTACCGACTGAATTTAACGTTTAAGAGATGGTTTCTATTTGAATTTTCAAAAATGCAATAACTACGTTTGACAGATGATTTATATTTCCAAAGTGCAATAACTGTTACCTCTCTTAGAAGACACAGCCGCTAAAAAATTGATAGAAGGAACTTACTCTCCTGTGTTGTCCCTGGTGTACCCATTGGATTGGTTTTTCCTTGATTGGTTCCATCCGTAGACATTGCTTTAGGTGATGTGGGGGGATCTGAATGACAACAGAGTTAACAAACATAGTTTCTATTAATTTCTCCTAATGTAAATATAGTAACTTATTTACCAGCAGTGTCATGAATCTTGCCGTATCCTCTCCGATTAATACTGGTAGAAAGATGATTGAAATGGAGATTGGAGAGGAGACCAGGATAATGTGCTGTGAGGACGATACGCTTTCTGTCCAGTATATTATTTCAACAAAAAATCAACAAGTTTTTCATATCATGAGATATCTTACTCTTGGTTATATATACGATAAACGGGACGAGGCTAGTCCAAATGTTATGTGAAAGAAGTAAAATGCCTGAGGTCATATTCGTTCACGTTTTTAATGTAATTCAGGCTATGCTGACAGGAACTAAAAATATTAGCATTTGACATTATTTTAATGATATTACCACTGCAATCTTTGCCTCCGGCATCACCAGTAGATGTCCCGATATAAAGGCAGTCTTGGTTATTATTTGTGTCCACACCAGTACCTTTTATTCTTATACATAGACGTGCTACATCTGTACAGTCCTCTTCGTTTGCAAACTTGATTGTTACGGTGTTTCCGGTCATTGCAAAACCGGTTTGACTAGCAGCAACGGTAGTAGGATTTCCACTAGTTGGGGCTGTGCCACCAGCTTGTTCTGTCACCGCCATCTGATTATCGAAGTTATCATAGAAGATGATGTCAATGCCGTCGATGTCTCCACCACTAGAGCCAGAATTGACCGTGACAGTGAATGTAATTGTGGTGTCCGTGACTCTGTTGTATGATATTTGTGAGGGGTCTGAAGGATTGGTTACACTGAAAGCACCAATGGTAACATCTGCAATAAATAAAACATTGACGTGATGGAAACTTAATCAGTATAAATATAAGTCAACATATAAAAATGTGACTTCATCAAACTTTGAAAATATCACCATGGTGTTAAGAAGAGCTATCCCTGACAAATAATTAAATCACAGTTTAAATTCAATTGGTACGATTACTGTAAATCATGGTAATATTTAACATATTTTTTGCTTTCTTTGTATTTCTTATCATATTTCGGTATATTTCTTATCATATCATATAGATTGGCGGAGATAATTAAAATATTAGTGCACGAATTTGTAAAATTGGACCAAAGACAAAGCAAGTTCAAAATATGAATGAATTCAGTGTATTCTTCGAATAAATGTCTGCAATGAAACTAACTGACATAACAGTCGGCAACAAACTTAAATAGGTATGTGCGAGATTAAATGTCCTGTGATAGGTGGAGATCGCGGAAGATGAGCACAAGAGCTGTAACAGCAATAATGTGAACAAACGGGTTAAACGTGAAGAAAAGCAATGTCAGATCAGAATAGGTACAATTGATACTCACCCTGTGCGTTGATGCGTGTCAAAAGAAAGGGAGACACTGAGAGAAGGACGACCAGGAGAGTGTATCTGGAAAAATGAATACAATTATGTTGATTAAGATTCATTAAATATGTACTGTCACATTTACCTCTTTCTTTCCTTTGAGTGCACCATAGTAAAAACTTATCAAGCGTGAAGTCAATATTAAGACAACAGTTTACCTCGGCTTACTACCCAGGCAGATACACAGCGTTAGGATGCAATGTACGGAGTTGTAAATTGCATGTTTGTTTGTGGCCACAACGCTGCCGTCACCGGTCTCGGGTGTCAAATCGGATCCCGGTCTCCCGTCAATGTTTTATTCTAACGGACTGTTGTGTTTGCAGTGACACATATATCGCCCGTAGATACATCCTTATATTTTTACTTTACGGAAACTCTGTTCTGTTGTGAGTGTCGTCCGAGTCAACTTTCGAGATATAGGCCTATCGGATTCCACAGCGCTGCACTGCAGAGATTACAGCTTGATGACAGCTGTGTTCGCTATAGCCTTACGCCGCGCGCTGCAGGTTTGATTCCGATCGAGAATGTTCGGAACTTTTAGTGTGATGAAGGACATTTATCGTTGTTAGTTAAATGACTTTATGCTTTTGCCTCCTATGTCGTTTCCATAAGATTATACTGTACTCATTTATTCAATTGAACTTACGTTGAGGTGTAGGTTACGGGTTTATCGATAACCTGAATCGCCAGGTACAACGTTCACATTGAGCCTTGCCTTACGTGACGACTCGACTGAAGCCTAGCCGCGACGTTACTGAGCCGTTAAAATAAAACGATCGACGGTATCCCCATTCGATTCTCAGGGATAGCTATAGTTTTAGCGACTCAAAATTTCGTTGGACATGCCTTATATGTTTCCATGTGTGGAATTGTCGGGTCAACCTTTTGTAAAAATGTCATGAGCACGGCATGGATCACGACGAATCGGCCTGTGTTAATCGCGATGTTTAGGTATGAACGGTACCATGCAGAAAAAAAAGCTCCGGTTGATGATGTACAACGGGGGTAATAGTTATGTATGTATACAGACATACAAACACACATAACTTTGGTCATACATATGTATGCATACGTGTATGCATACATATACATACGCATATACGGTATTCATTTATACATGTAGAATAAATACATACCTACATGCATACATACATACATACATACATACATACATACATACATACATACATACATACATACATACACAGAGCCTGGACTTGGATAAATTTACATTAAGCCTCGCTTTCGACAGTCAGTTGAAAAAGAGGTTTAATGTATTTTTATTTCAACTGTAAGGTTTATATCTCGAAAACATTTACATTCAACCTTGTTTTCATTTTGCATCATGTACTGCTGCAAAATTATATATATATATATATATATATATATATATATATATATATATATATATATATATTATATATATATATATATATATATATACGACTTCGTCTTCAAAAGTGTACACATATAGGCCCTCAATTTCAAATTTTTAAAGAGCTGCAAAAATTTCATATATAAGACCTCGCTGTCGTAATACAACTGCAAAATTTTTTATACACGTAATACAACTGCAAAAAATTATATACAATCTCGTTAACGTTTTCACATATAGATGGCACTCGGTAATTAAAGAGGCACTCCAACTTGGTAACATTTTTAGGGAGGGCACATTATATACATTTTGTGTACTTCGCTCACTGCTTTAATAGTAGTTAGAGCACTCTGAGATTGTTGGGCAGCCTCTTGCGTAATATAAGGGGCGTTTATTGTTGGCACTATGCTTCGCTCATGGTACGTGTTGCCGTTTGAGCACTCTGGTGAGTCCATATTTCAATCCTAAACAATGTGTAACCGTACTCTCTGTGCCCAAGTTCAGAGATTGTCATTATGCCATTATGGTGATAACCGGGAGAGCACATTTAATATATATATATGTGTGTGTGTGTGTGTGTGTGTGTGTGTGTGTGTGTATGAGTCCAATGTAGTATTTCTGATCGTTGTTTGTGGTTACAGTGGCTTTGTATATTACTGAAGAGGTGATGCAGTTTTCTGAAAGTGGACAATCGTCTTTTTTCGGCATTTTCCAGGTTGAATGTTACGTCAAGGAATTCAACATTCAACCTGGAAAACGCTTCTTACCAACAATACAGCAAACCAAACAATCAGCTTCTATACGTCGACAGGCGAACCAACCACCCCCGACAATCCTGGAACAAATACCTACCTCAGTCAACAGCAGAATATCAAACATCTCAGATTGTGAAGCAACATTCAAGAAAGTAGCCCCCGACTTCGAAAAGGCGCCGAAACAAAATGGGCACACATACAAAATGAAGTTCGAGCCCCCGTAACCAAGCAACGAAAACAAAATAAAACGAAGCAGACAAATCATTTGGTACACCCCCCCCCCCCGTTCAACAAGGCAGGAAAAACTAACATCGGCAGAACATTCCTGAACTTGATTAAGACCCACTTTCCAGAAGGCCACCGTCTACACAAACTCTTCAACAAAAACAACGTGAAAGTAAGCTACAGTTGCTCAAGAAACATGGGAAGTATAATCAAAGCCCACAACAACCAAATACTGCATAAAGACAGGGAACAAGAGAAGTTGTGCAACTGCCGAAAAAAAGACGATTGTCCACTTTCAGGAAACTGCCTCACCTCTTCAGTAATATACAAAGCCACTGTAACCACAAACAACGATCAGAAATAAACACGATTGGAAATATTTTGGGTTTTAGGATTTAGAAAAGTTTGTCAAAAATTTTTGAAAATATGGCACCAGACCATAATTTGTTGCTACAGACTAAGGTAAATTTCTTAATTTTGTTCAATCTACTTGGCAACAAAGTTAAGTTAACTGCTTTTTACTAAATCTAGTCAAATTTGCTATTTTTGCAAATGTAAATACAGTGAAATAAACAAAAATTTTGCAAACTGTACTTATCATATAATTCTGCAGAATGTTTTGAATCTTACAAATTTTGATCCTTTACCTGTTTTTGATATATCACGGTTGTCAAATTGCGATTTTTCGAACAGTTTATAACACACTACTTTGTTTGACTGCTGATAGTACATTGTAAACTCTCCTATTTTGCTAAACTGTCATTTTCATTGTGTGGTAGATGTTCAGGAAACCAAGGTATTTCATACTTTTGAAGTTAGTACCTCAATAAGGCAAAGTAAAATAGTTAAAATTGTATTTTTTTATTCTATCTACTTAAAAAATACAAGGAGTTCAAGTAGCTGGTGAAATATTTGTATTAAAAAGATATTTTGAAATTGAAAAGTTGAAAATGTCTAAAAATTGTTCATGACAACACTACCTTATATTTTCAAGGCCACCTTGAACATGACCCTCTAGGCTATATGGCACCTTGGACATGACCCTCTATTTTTCAGGGCCACCTTGGACATGACCCTCTATTTTTCAAGGCCACCTTGAACATGACCCTCTATTTATCAAGGCCACCTTGGACATGACCCTCTTTTTTTCAGGCCACCTTGAACATGACCCTCTATTTATCAAGGCCACCTTGGACATGACTCTCTATTGTTCAAGGCCACCTTGGACATGACCCTCTATTTTCTCAAATTACCAAAACTACGGGAATGGACAAAACAATAATGACAATTTCAAAGAAAACAATAGGATCTGTCATTTTGAAATGTTAGAAATCTATTTATTGTGCAAATTTATCAAAAGTGTCGGGTACCCTATAGCTGAAAGTTACAATATTACAGATTACCCTTAAAAATATGTGAATTGCAAACAGAAAGAGTAGATGAACTTAAATTTACTGAATAAACCAATATTACTACAATATCCTATTATCCAAAATATTTCCAATCGTGTTAATACTACATTGGACTAACGGACTTAATCTTCAAACAAAGATACACGTATCAGAAGTACACATTCAAAACACCCATGCACAGAAATAGCACAGAACTGTCATAATGCATATGGAAACTCGAAGACAACAACAGAAACTACGATATCAAATGGTCAATCATCGACAGAGCTCCCCCCAATTCAAGTAAAACCAAACGCTGCAACCTTTGCAAAACAGAAAAACTCCAAATAATTTATTCAGACAGCAAATCAACCCTTAAATAACAAACGAACAGAATTCCTCTCAAAATGCAGACACCGCAGCAAAGTCCTCCTCATCAACAACTGACTTGACATTGGCCGCAACCGCTTATTTGAATACGCATACTCACCTGCAACACAATATAAAAGTCCCATTCCCGCCAAATACTCACTCCTGATGATTGCTTAGCATGAAAAAGCCTGTAGAGTGACAGCTACAAGTTCCTAGATTCTCAGTATATATATATATATATATATATATATATATATATATATATATATATATATATATATATATATATATATATATATATATATATATATATATATATATATATATATATTTTATATATATATATTTATATTTATATTTACATACAAATTGTATGTGCCTTGGTCTGACAAAGTTGACTCACTGTCTTCATCAGATGATAAACTTAGTGTTTGAATTTATGATTATGAATAAATACTAATATTGACCATGTAATAAAGTGTCGACTACACGTGCATCTCCAGATGAAAAGAAAATTCAAATTCTAATCATAACCGCTGGCACGACACCAAGGGGTCAGTCCTACATGCTTTTAGTAAACAAAATAAACAGACAGAATGCATCATGTCACTCTCCGCATACTCTGCGATATCGCGGATATAAACATTTAAAGGACCAACGAATTCCGACATTGGTCGAGTTTACATCACTAATTCAACACAAGTTTTGAAAATTTTGAAGGACAATTACATTTCGGTAAGGTGGCGTAAGTAAAACATGCACTGGAGGGTAGAAAATGTGTGTTGTAAAAATACCCTCAGCCCTTCACGAAAACTATGGCGTCCGTTAAAAATCGGGCTAAGCTCAAACTTGCTCTTTTTCAGCATACAAAACAGTTCTCTTGTGACCTCACAGGGTGACAATCTCAAAGAACCTGCACTGTCCCAGTTGGTTCATGAATATTTGATATGCGCACATTCTCTGCTATGGTACTACCTATATTTTCATTTGTTTAGTCGGACTTTTGTGGGTAATTAGAGGCTGTGCTCAAAACTGCTCACAATCTGGATATTATGCCACGTTCATAACAGTGGTGGGGGGGGGGGGGGGGCTGGACAAATCTCGATTGAAATTATGTTTTGATCCCCCTCAATACCCACAGAAATTTTCAAGCCCCCCCCCCCTCAATACCCTCAAAAGTGCTCAAGCCCCCCCCTCCCAAAATTACCATATAGCCACATATTTATTAGGAATGCACACAGAGAACAAAACAAACATGTAATGTGTCGTTCTGCACGTAGATGTTAAACACTGTCTCTTATCAGCAGGTTTCAGAGCCATATACCTTGGGCAAGTTCTTAAACTAATTCATTTTTAAAAGTATCAGTGGAATTTGTTGATTTCTCAGTCTAAGCCGACTTGAGTTTATCTAACTCTGGCCAGTTCAATGGCACCAGCTAAAAAACACACAAAATGATAATCATGAGAGAGTATGAAAATTGATTATTCCTAGCTACGTTTAACCAAATAGTTAAAGAATGAGCACAGTGACCTACCGATTTTTTTTTCAAAAGTACAAGACATACTTGTGTATAACTTAGATGCCAATTATAAATGTTTTACAAAATTGACAATGCTGGAAAGTTAAAATATTCCATGAAATTAATGTTTTAATCTCAGAAATTTTGGGAGTAATGATGGCTAATTTGATAAAAATGTATTCCATTTAGTCACACATTTTGCTATTTAAATTAGAGTCTTTACTGTTCAAAGTTTTACTTTTGAGGTATTGGTACAATGAGATGTGAAAATTTCATTCACTGCATGAACTTGAAAATGAATGGTTTTATGTATTAATTTTAAGTTATTTTTGAAAAACTGACTTTTCAACGTACATTTGTATAAGATCATGAATTGTGACCCCATCTTTTTTCTATAATAATTGATAGTTCTCATATGCCAGAATCCGAAAATTCAAGGTAACTGTTAGTGCTCCAGTCTTCTATGTGTTGCTCTTTGGCTAGATCTTGTGTACAAGTAGATGTATGTTTCACTGTCAATTGAGCGCCCTATGACCCACACTCTTCTTAAACTACATCAGAGTCAGAAGTACATGTATCACTGTCAATGCCAGTAAGAAGCAGGGCAGTAATTGTATTAACTATTTATTTTGACAATGTTTTTGTTCAGTTTATACACTTGCTTCTCTTTCTACTCCCTACAGCATGTTGAGCTGTCCAATATTCAGCTTGCCAACACAGAGTACGTGTACCATGCATTTGTATCATTCAACTCTCACCAATATTTAGACAAATGGGCTTTGTTGACAAACTGAATATTGTGTTTTTCAGCATGCTGTAGAGAGACACCAAGAAACTGTGTTTGATACAATGCATAGATATATTAAAAAACTATCAATTGTTGCAGTTCCTGCCCAATTACAAGGCCAACTTGCTTTACGAAAATTTAATGGCATTCATACATTTTTAGATGTTTTCGAGATTAAAGACATAAATGTGACAAAACGGTTCTACATTTTGTTTAATTATTACTAACATTAGAACCATTGGACAACATCAAAATGTCGGGAGTCAAACTATTATCAGGTCTCCCCTATAGGCAGAGTAAAACTTTCAAGTCCCCCTTCGACTACCCGAAAAATTTTCGAATACCCCCCTGCATTCCTCCAGCCCCTCTCCATCTTTTTTGAACGCGGCCTTACAGTTTGCCAACAGACCGTCGACATGAAAGCACAACTGGTCGCGGGCGATGAAGCTGGTTGGTCAAGTACATTCATATTACCAATGCTTTCCATTGTTCGTTTTTGGTAAAGCTCAAACTATTTATAATTAAGGACTTTTGGCTTAACGATTACAGCACACGACAACATTTTCAATAATTGACATAAATGTTATAATTTCAGTGTCCGTTAAGCTATTTGAACATATCAACGCGTACGCCTAGCAGTAAGTAGTAGAGTCTACTTACTGCTAATGATTCGATTATAGAAAAAAAAATCAAAAAACGATTATAATTTCAAGTCAAAGACCGAAAGCCGCCCAGTCTACCTCATTTTAGTCGATGTGAGGTTATGAGGGCATATAAAACGAGTTATTCAATAGCAACCAAGCTGCCCCCTCAGCTTGTTGATGTCGATGGTAACATACAATTGCAGTCCGTGTCGCTGCCATGTAAGTACCTCTCAAAACATTGTGCATCGCATATACATATCAAATATATATCTATCAAAGGGTAATCAAAAATAAATGGAAATTAGAAATCAGCCAAAAATAAAAAAAATAAACCCAAATCCTCATCCCTCACAGCAACTTCTAGAAAAAGCATGTTTTTTTTTTTGAAAATTTCACCTGTACACAATAATTTCCTAGTGACATCTAAATGAAATTTATTAGTTCGTATAGTAAGTGCTTTCGACGTTTATCAACTCACCTCATCTTGTGACGAGAGATTGACAACAGTTAGCTGAAAAGTAAAAAAAAAATAGAAAGAGCTGACCAAATATTGATATACAAAGAGTTTCATAATTCATTAAGTATTATTTTGAATGTTTACGTTCACGTGGAAACAACTAAAACTTCAAGATTGACGGGAGTGTCATTTACTCTATGAACACTCTCTGATCGAGAAGCAAAATGATGATTTCAGTCATAATCCTTATCATAATCATTATCTACGAGTATAAATCCCTCTTTTAAAGATGATCGACATCTCTCTTCCGTTTCATCGATCTAAAATATACTTAATGTAACCGGGAGCAGCAAGAGTGTAAGAGCATGAGGGCATTGAGGGACAAAATCAACAGATGTGAATTTAGTTGTATATAAAACAATCGATCTTTTTGGAGGGATGTTGATCCTAACGGGCATATCTCACCAAGAAAACATTTTTAAAAATACTTTGTTAGATATATAAAAATACTATTTCCAAGCTAAATGGTGGTCTTTTTGTCCTATTTCCCGTTGGCAAATAATTGTGAAAATGAAAAATATTTGGGGCTTGAAGAAAATGCCTCCATGAGGAACGCGTCCATTTCTGTGACGTCATAAGAGGTGTTCGTAACTGTAGAACGGAGAAGCTTTACACACAAGGGCAAAATGCCATCTATCTCAAGTTCTGTCTTTAATTTGGAAAGTGGAAATCACTCTTAAGACCAAATTTCGTTTTGAATGACTGATTGAGAGGGTAGCCAGTGATGAAAAGTCTAGTGTTAGGGAGCCTTCATTAATTACAGGAGGGGACGGGCCGGGAGAATTGAGGGGAGAGTCACTTTTTAGAAAACAGTTCAAGGGGAAGGGTCACTTTTTAAAACCTATCTTGGGTGGAGGGTCACTCTTGACAGGAGCTGATTTTATCGCCAAAACTTTGATTGTCCATGTGATATTTTCTGAATAGGAAATCACCAACAAAACACGTACACATCATATACCATAATGCATAGTAAATTGACATTTCAGTGAAATTCCAAAATCAAATTTCTTGCACAACTATAGACTTGTAGCCACTCTAGTCTAATCAAGAACAATAATCTTAATAATCAAGCATACATAAATGCACAGATTTATCTAATTTTGTACTGAAAAAAAAATATTTATAGTTTCATCATAGATCACTATATACATAGTGAATCGACATTTCGGTGAAATTCCAAAATCAAATTTCTCACACAATCATAGACTTGTAACAACTCTAGTCTAACCAAGAAAATTAATATCAATAATACAGAGCACACAAATGCAAAGATTTATCTATTTTTGTATTGGTAATAAACTATTCATAATTTCATCCTAGACACCATGGATAGTGGAACCAACTTTTTAGATAAAATTCGGAGATCAATTTCTTGTACACAAATGCACATTTTACTTCCCTATTCAAGCAAAGTACAATTAAATACATTATCATACATGTATAAAATACAGATATAGCGTGTTTTGTTGGGGCAAATTGCCAATAATTTGCCTGATAGACTCTATGTATTATGATTTGATAATTTTAGATGAAGAACTAAATCAGCTACATCTTGCATTTTTATATTTGCACAAAATATGGTGTACGAAATACCATGTCTCTTCAAAACTTCTTGCGTGATAAATTGCGACTGTCCCTTCCAAAACACCAGCCCTCCCCTCTGTTATTTGTCGCTATCATACTAATTGAACCAATTGTTAGATAAATTAGCTGATACTGTTTTAGATATTCCTGGGGAGAATACCGCAGTGGTTGGGGGAGAGTCCAGTTTAAGAATGTCGGACAAGGGGGCCACATTTTAGAGAAGAGGATGGGGGAGGGTCATATTTTACTAGTACAGGTGTGCGCGAAAGTCCTCGGCCCACCCCCTGTAATTAATGAAGCTCCCTTACTGTTGAAAGTGACATAATCAGAACTATTGTGAGCATAGAAACTGTGCCTCTATTCACTCACTGTGAATGACTTCCTAGACCAGCTCGCTGCTAGTCGAGTAGGTCAACGCAAACAGTCCTCAGCTTCACAAGAAATCTAGATCTACCTGCCCTGTTCTCTATAAAAGTTATTAGACAAGTATATTACATTTATTAGGCCTTACTGCCTGTGGATTTGATCTTGTGCTTTCCTGCAGTACGTAAATAAAAACACCTTAGATTCCAGGCGGACCCGGTCGCTTTGCTTTTTAGTCTCGGCGCACGGCAGCAGTTACAGCTTGTTTTGTCATGTGTGGCCTGCTAACCCCTGTATTTCTGTAACCTGTTGAATTCCAAATTAAATGTTGTTTGTACCTCCATGTTACTCATTAGTAAGTAAGAGTATTTAAGCCTGATATTGTTATGTGGAGCAATTAAGATTTTTAAAGCAACATGGGACATCTGATGGAACCATTTCTCTCGAGTGTAAAAGTTTGTACTCTGGTTAATTTTCCATCGCTATTGAGAGAAAGTCAAGCTAAGGGAACGGTCTAATTTGGACACAAAGTTGATACTATAGAAACACTTTCAGCTCGACGTTTTGGCTTTGATACTGTCGGAAGAGCACTCTACAATGCTTGAAGTTGACTTGATATTGTATCTATTATTAGCGTCTTCAAGTTGGGCTAGGACAGAGAGGGGCTTTGAAAACATTGTTCAATGCAGGTCCCACATACACTTTACGTATGATGACATATATGTAAGTTTACTTTTAAATTTAAAGGTAGAACCACTAGCAGGTTTAGAGTCTAGCAATATAGTAAAACTTTAAAAGCAGATCGCATGAAACATATCAACCTCACAATTAATGACTTTAAAAGCTCACCTGCAGTCGCTGTACTCTATCCGCAGTTGTTTCTCTCGGCTTTTCTCTAATGGTACAAACATGGCAGGAGGCATGCTTTGTACACTACGCTTGGCAACAATGGGGGTACGACTTCCTGTCATTGGTCAAAGATTAGAAACACTCGTTTCCAATTGGTTGAATGTGTGCTATTAGGGATCCTGGTTGGGCTGTCTTCTAAAGCACGCTATTGTGACACATGTCAATACCGAAGCTATGGCGTAGCATTTCTTTCGGGGCCTCTGTTTACGCCAGTTTGTTGCCCGGTGACACCGTTCCCAAAAGCGTAATATATTTCAGAACAACAAGAACAACAAGATCTTTTGGCACAACAGTCAAAAATCACTCGTCATTACGCGCCCCTATTCTAGTGGTGTTTTTATTTTCGTATCCAACAGAGTAAATGTTGACAATAATTGTCAAGTTCCGTAGAAATCACACGAGCATACAATAATGACTGCAAACCCAGTAAAGTTGATTTTTTTCCTTAAAACCCCAAATAGGTCAGTTTTAAAAAGTCAGATAAGTTTTGAAATCAAGAAACCATTTTGGCCGATCAGTGTCGTTAGAAACTTCTCTAGGAATACGAATGATGCGAAGTTTACGTCAAAGTTCTCCCTATTAAAGCATCCAGTATACGCTTCGCTATACTCGCATGTAACTTTTTTGTTATGTACCACTTTAACTGCCATAGGTGTGTACGCGCTCGATCCCGTGCAACAAATTTAGATGTTTCAACGATCGCTCAGTTGTTATTGATTTCTCCTTTTAAGTGCCTTTTAACATTATGCTGGAAATTAGACTCAAGATATCGCCTACACATCTTTCTAGCTACGCTGAAATGGCGTCAACAGTAATTTTCTCTCACGCCCTGGGCCTGACTACCTGAATTACACAATTCAATTTCGTTCACGCAACGGCCAACAATTGACGAGCCGTTGAACTGTAAAGACAAAGTTGCCGAGTCTTCACTTCAGTAGACTCGATGCGCACCAACAATAGTGTTGCTGAAACGTTTCTACTATGGAAAATGAACAGAGCGTTTCGCATCAGTACGCATTAGAATCACCAGAAGAAAAGCTTTGTAAGTTTTGTTTTTTTTTTTACGTTTTAACATGTGTTGAAAAAACATTTCACCGAGACACATTTTATTGTGAACACAATGAAAAGTTATAAGTTCAATTTACTTGCAAGTTGAATAGTGTTTTTGAACGAGTCTTCAGATAAGACTCTAAGTAGGCCACTGTCTATATTATCCATTGTTTGTTGACTTTCAGTAGACTGTTCGGGTAGGCAACCTGTTTTTCGTGTTCCTCTAGACATTCACTTGTCAAAGTAAAAAAATAATCAATAGGGTTGCTTTAGAACACACTTTGCATTTTTCGCTAACTATATAGCATGGTCGTTGTTACTACAACAAATAGTCATACATATATGATTGAACCGAACAACCTCATTCGCCATGCTAAGAGAGTAAAGGTCAAAAGGTCATTTATTTATAGTAAAATGGGTGGGTCTATGTGTGTGTTCCTCACTAGTGTGACTTTGGCGAAGAAAGGAGGACCCCTAACGTACCAGCATGATCCCTGTTCGCCTACGAAATTGGAGGGATACAAAAACATTGACTGCTGGCAGGGTACGTGAAAAGCATTGCTGATGGCATCTACGATGTTACCTGCCTTATAATTTGGTAAATACTTGGACGCCAATTTTTGACAAATTTAGCAAACTGCAAATGCATCTGGCCTTGATAAATTGAAACACTCTCTTTGTTTGAGTTACATTTATGACAACACACATAGAATGTGTTGAAATTCTCATACAAAAGTATTTATGCTATTCAACGTGGGAGAGAGCTGTTATTGTATGCGGCAAACATTGCTGACGACCATGTCTGTTGTTGCCTGGTAACACACACACACCTATAAATTGAACCTAGAGTGGTGGCATGCCCATTCTTGCCTCGCTTTAATTTTTAGAGGACTGTATTAAGCTAATGTGACGTTTGTCAAATGGATAATAAAGCATGCACAGATGATGTACATTCGATCAGCCAATGCATAAACGCAGTCCTATTTTGGTTGTGAGAACCTTTTTGAGTTATTTTCTTATACTAAAACGCCGGTTACCTTGACGATTACTCGGTGAAAGTTGAAAGCACTGCTGTAACCTGTCGCTATATTTTCACTCATTTCACAAATTTACCATTCTGAAGATATCACTACCTGAAGTAATGTAGCATATTATGTAGTTTTGTTGCTGTTGTTGTTGTGGTTGTTGTTGTTTTGTTTGTTTGTTTGTATTCTCTTATCTATAACAAGTAACATTTGATCACAGCTTTTGTACTCATGGACTACTGTAGTTTTTTGGCGAATTTCTGTGTGACATTTCTTGAGTGTGATCTAATTAAGTAAATTAATTTGCAGAAGAAAATTATTACATTTCCAATATACCAGAATCTTTTTTGCTAACTTTCGTCAAAATGAGCTTGACAGTACAAAAACAAAAGATTAAAATTGGCCGTTTTAATGATGAGCAATATGAAGTTGATCACACTTTACCACACTGACAAAATTGTACAATCCTTTGTGAAATCAAAGCAAAGAATGTAAACATGAATATCGTCAATGTGGTATTTTGGCTAGATAATTAAAAGTCAGAATTGAAATATTCCTCACATTCATGTTATTCATAAATTTATAGGGTTGGCTACTTTCTTTCCCGACATAAATATGACAACATTCCCAAAACCTCGCTATTGTTGAACTCTACTTGCTCAGCAGAGAGAGAGAGAGAGAGAGAGAGAGAGAGAGAGAGAGAGAGAGAGAGAGAGAGGAGAGAGAGAGAGAGAGAGAGAGAGAGAGAGAGAGAGAGAGAGAGAGAGAGAGAGAGAGAGAGAGAGAGAGAGACAGACAGACAGACAGACAGACAGACAGACAGAGACACAGAGACACAGAGACACAGACAGACAGAAAGACACAGACAGACAGAAAGACACATACACACAGACAGACTAATTGGCAAAACACAGTCGTAAGAGATACACATAATAACAAATGGATATTAACAGACAAATATAAATGAACAGAGAATATAATCGTACTCATATATGAGTAATATTAATAATTATATAACCAGACACAGTTAGAAGTATTACTTGTACATTATATCAGTCCTAACGCATGCCTGGCTCTGGCCATATGCCCGCGGACAAGCTCAAAAGGCAGGCGCTCAAATGGCTAGGTTTTCTCGGATTTGTCCAGCTACGGAAGAGTGAAGTTCTTGGAAGTAAAACATTTTTTTCTCAACGTAGCGCGACACGGGTTTATATTGATTATGGTCCTAAAAATATTTTTTCTCTTTTGCAAAATGAGATATGATAGTTCAGATTTTATGTCAAGGTAACAAATTATTTTAATGTGTTGACTAGAGCATATAAATATTTTCAGCAATTGAAGGAGAACATTTATTCACTCCTACTGTAAAGTCGCCACTTATACCACCTATAAATAAAATTTATATGAACATCTCAGCGTCTGCATTCTGTTACAGCGTATTTGTACCTGTTTGTGTGGGAACTTGTTGGAATCTGTTAATGCCCCCTACATGGGATTTCATGATTGTCTTGCCCCTCATGTTCTGGAGTATTTTGTAGATTTATCAATACTGAAAACCGGCCTTCAATGTTACTAAGTGTTATGGAGTTTTCAGCGTGAGAGAAATATGCTATAAATGAAAGCATATAGTCGCTTGCTTATTCCGATGAAATCTCTGTGAAACACATTGACCTTGATGCATGAATTTATAAAGACAAATGGTTAATTAATGTCAATTGTTACATGTGTGTATAAACTGACAGTGGCAAACGCATAATCAATGAACAGGCTTTATATCAAATTACGTAAGAGGCTTGTGTTGTTTTGTAAACAGTGTCAATAGTATTTTGTTAGCGATATTCAGTGTCGAAATGTAGGCAAGATCATTTGCATTGAATGGGAAGAAATGTACTGCAGTCAAAGCTTGTCAAAGGCCGTATACCTGATTCCTTAGGGAGCATTCAGTTATTACGGTCGGGGTTGGCAGGCAAAATTCGGAATCACCTTAAATTTGAAAACTGCATAGGGGTCATGTATTTTTCGAAGAGCTCAGAGGGGGAACGGCCAATAATTTTCGTATGTAACCGTCCCGTCAAATTGCAGTTTCAGTGTTTAGAAAAATTCTTGGAGATAAAAATGTTGCGCTGCATGATTTTATTCTCTGAAGTCATTTCAGTGTAAACATGAACAAAAGTATAATTATCTGTCACATGAAAATCTTGCCTTTGCAACTCTGAGGCTTATTGTAAATCTAACCAACTGGGGACAATGAACAAACCCTGTAACTAACATATTAGAGATATAGCAAGTCTTATCATGGGAAATATTTAACAATTACCTTTAGGCTACTATACGATGAAAAGTGATATTATGCTTTAAGGTGGAATTCCAAAATCATAATTGTTGTCGTAATCTGAACTTTAAAATTCCCTATTTGAAGTAAATACATTTATATCAATCGTATAACACCTATAAAATGCACAGGTTCAGTTTGTTTGGCATCGTAAAAAATATTATTCCTAAGATTTTTCTTATTCATAGTCACATCATAGATTCCCATATTCAGTGAAACAACATTTTTTGGTGAAATCGAAAAATCAATTTCTTGCGCACACATCCATTGATTGCCACCCTTTCCTCATCAAGAACATTAACATAAATTACCAAAAGTCTATAAATACACATTTTATGCTAATTTTGTACTGGCAAAACATTTTCATAGTTTGCTCATAGATTACCATGTACAGTGAATCTACATTTCGGCAAAATTTGTGGCACAAATATTCATTTCAACCAGCCTAGTCAAAAAACGTACATTTAAATGAATTATTAGACATCTATAAGTTGACAGATTTAGCTTGTTTATACACCTTCAACTATCATATTTTAATCATGTTTATTATGAAATGTCGGTATCTGCAAAATTATAGCATTTTTTTATTGGAAAAAAATTCACAATTTTATCATACACTCCCGTATATATAGAATGAACATTTTTGGTGAAATTTTTATGTCATTGTTGTTAACACATACTAGTTGTAAAAACCTGTTCCAATTAAGTACATTTATGTCAATTATCGAAAGTTTGTAAATGGATAGACATTGCTAAGCATGTATTGAAAAAGTATTACAACCAAGATTTCTCATAAACTACCATGTATAGTAAATCAACATTTTAAACAGCTGATTATCACTTAAATCAAAATATCAGAATTTTGTACACACGCGCTTGCGCAAATATATTGAGATCTACCAGTAATTTCTGTCCAATCCATTTGAGGGGTAACAAGTCTAAAGGGAAAATTTGAGCAATAACACCTTGTGAGTTTGTAATGCAGAGGTCACTTCAAAAAAACAACTTAGCATTGCTTTTTTTATTTCTCAACCCTTTCAAGTGGTATTTGTGTGTTCAGTTTTACTCTAAATGTAGGAGGGGGAGGGTAATGGAATTTTTGTCATCTTAAAAGGCGCCGTCATTAATTTTGTGGTGCAATGGGTGGGTACGTTTCCTTATTTTGTCTGATGCGCAGGAAGAATTTCCCGGCCCAACCCCGGCCGTTATAACTGAACGCTCCCTAAGTGTCAACATTCTAAGCCTCAGAAGCAGCCCGAAACTACCGATCATTGACAGTGTGGTCATGTTGTACGTTCTCAGCATGTTTTCACGGATCTTAAGTTTGTTTTCAAAGTGTACCTGAAGCCAATGCACCCGCGGTGGGCTAGGGGTCATAACATTCATTGAGGCGAAGGACATTTGTCCCTCGTTCTAACAGTAGAAAGAGAAAGTTTGGTCAATACTTGTCCTACAGTGAAACAGGAAACATAATAAAAAACATCCTCAACAAGTACGACTGATAAAAATGCACAGCAATAGCAACATACAAATTAAACTATTGACTCAGTAAGCGTGATTATAGACATACTGTTCAGGGCATTGAATTCAATTCATCGAAAGAGGATTATCATTTTTATCGTATCATTATTTAATTATTTTCTTATTTTGAAAGGTGCCAATATTTGCAAGTATGGTGAATTATGACCTGGCATTAACTGATCAGCTGTCCGGTTAGTTGACCTTAAGAGCTAGAACTAGCCACGCATGAATATATAGAAGGTGCAGATTTCAATGTCTCCAGAGATGAATAGGTATATATAGAATCGACTAAAAGCCAAAATGTGCCTCGGTCAAAAGACCAAGCACATTTATTGCGTATATACAAAAGTTTTTGTGTGGACTGTCTCAACCCTAGCGCCCTGATGTGTATGACAAAGACCCTACAGTGGTTCAACACCCTGTCATGAGTCCATTGAACTTTAGCTCAATAAAATTGGGTCACCATGACATTATCGACCGAAAACGTCAATACTTATTCAGTTCTTTGTTCCCTCGCTTGTCTTCACTTTCACGCGTTCACTTTCATGAAAAGTCAATACTTTCTCTTTCGTATCCCAATTCACAACGTACGGTAAATAGTCATCTAGCGAAGACAATATAGACCTTACAACTCAGCTGATCCCCACCCTGAGTGTTTCAATAACTCACTGTGTTTTATGAATGCAATACCTGGACATGCTGTAGAGTTCATTAGACTTTCCCAAAGCAATACACGGCTATACTGGTTCATTGAATAATTACTCATAATAATTTTCTATGGAAAGTAAAACACTGCAGGGCAAGTAAGTATGGAAACTTTAAAATCACCTACGATTTGTACTATGTTGAACGATGGTATAACAAACTCTAATGACGATCTGAACAAACGTGCATACGCATGTAATTTAATGTTTCATTGGCTGTATTCACGTTCAAACATATTTTTTCGTGAGCACATGGTTTTTGAAATCAACTTCGGAAGGTCATTTGGTGGTCAAAGGTGATGATTTGAATGCCATTTATAACATTTTACCATTGCCAAGTTTGCATAACGTATAGGTACGGTGTGCTTAAAATAGAACTATCATTTTAGAATTGAGTGAATAAGTAAATAAATTATTTCGCTCGATCTAATGAAAAAAACCAACCAAAGTTTGATGATGTAGCCAAATATGTTGTTATTATTCAGATTTTCCCACCGTAAATGTTTTTTAGCAGTCGAATGTTGTTTTCTGACGAATTTGCTCAATCATAACCTATGAGACTACATCACAAGTTTCAAAAAATTAAATAGCAGAGTTGAAGCTCTGGATGATTGTAAGTGTTTGACCAAGGGTGTATGACAACAGTGCAATCGTTTTATAAACATGTACATCTCCGGTGGAAAGTCTCCTAGCACATGTAAAATAAGCTAGCTTAGATGTAAATTGATTTTAATGAGCGGTCAACTGTGTGTGACAAAGTCGACAAGCTTGAGTGAGCATGCAAAGATATTTTTACACGGCCTTTGGCCTTCTCTGTGATGCAGCCGGGCAATGGCTAATTGCGATTGTCGGATGGATATCAAAACGACCGTTCATCGCACAGGGTCATAATTGCTAGTTTTATGGAAAAAAAACTAACGAATTCACGACGTTTGCGTTTTCGGTCATGTTATTGATCTGCCTGAGGTGTAGTCTAGACCTCGGTCATGGCAGCATCTACATTGTGCTACATGTTAGGCAGGATGGGCCTTAGTTAGTGACCACTACCTAACTGACTTATAGATTGATATATGGCGGGTGCCACATGTGGGGCAGAATGGGCCTTAGTTAGTGATCACTACCTACCTGACTTATAGATTGATATATGGCGGGTGCTGTGATAAATACATTTAGAAGAGCATTTGTATAATAACTGGGATTTCTTTTAATGGAATTTGGAAAAACTTTGAAATTTTAAAATGCAAATAGGGTACTATGGAAACACAGGGCAGTAAAAATTGATATCATATTTTGTCTTTCTAACCCAAAATAACCCTTTGGTATAATATTTATGTTGATAACTGGATTTTTACACTAGATATTTGGTCTTTCTAACCCAAAATATCCCTTTGATATAACATTTTCTGTTAGTTACTGGATTTTAGGTGGAATCTTTGAAAACTGGTAATTTTTACTCCTAATGGTTACCATGGAAACATCTCACGTATAAAATGAGTGCGATTTTTTGGGTGTGCTAACAAGAAAATCCCTTATTATCAATTTTTTACATCAATCAATAATTCTTTGATAGGAATTAGGGAAAAAGTAACGTTTTCAATCCCAAAATAGTTCCCTTGGCAACTCAAAACATTAAGATAAGTCTTGTTTTTGTGTTCTCTGACCCGAACTTTCCCACTAGGTAACTTTCATATCAATCAAAGTAACTTTTCATGGGATATTAGAAAAACTGAAATTTTCAACCCCTAAAATGGTTACCATTGAAACATGGGGCACTGAAATCGATATCATATTTGGTCTTTTCGACCCAAAATACCTTTATGGTGAAATTTTCACGGAAATTGAACCTATTATTATTCGCGTTATTATTTCTATATAATACTTATATTTATTATTATTATTATTATTATTATTATTATTATTATTATTATTATTATTACAAGTTAAGGGGCTATAAGTATTATATAGAAATCTAATAACAGTTCATTGAAGCTGTGTGGAATTCTGAAAAAGAGGTGTTGTATATTTTAATTTTGTCAATAGGGGTGACTTCCAATTGTTTTACGTGCAGCGCAGAATTATGCATCATACTGTACGGAGAGGGGGGGATATCATTAAGCCAACGGGTAATTAAATGCTTGTCGGAAAGGGACACCAAGCAGTTTACGCGATACCAGCAGGCCTAGACTTTTAACATTTGTGCGAACTTTACGGATACACGTTCAATCGGTTCAATTTAATTTTGTTTTTAGTTTTCTTCCATCAAAAGTCACGACTATGAAAAAGATTTAAAATATAAATTAAATCTCTCTCTCTCTCTCTCTCTCTCTCTCTCTCTCTCTCTCTCTCTCTCTCTCTCTCTCTCTCTCTCTCTCTCTCTCTCCTCTCTCTCTCTCTCTCTCTCTCTCTCTCTCTCTCTCTCTCTGCAGTGAAATTGCTATGCTGCGACCACCGAACGAATATTTTCCATACAGTAGGGGTAATATTAAAAGTTCATTTTATAAATCTAACTTTATTGCTTAAGTTAGGTCTCAGAACCCCCCACCCCCAACCCCAACTCTAATAACTGACCTAAAATTGAAAAACATCTCAGACACGTATCCTGTACTAATTCTTTCATAAACGTACCAATGTACAATGGATTCATTCTGATGTATAATTTAAAACTTATTCAGACTTACTTCGTGAGCATCATATTGGCATTGCAGAATAATTTTTTTTTCTGCATTTCGCATGTTTCGCCCTGGCAGTGTAGTCTGGTAGAAACCCTGCGATTCGCGTTCTTCTCTGTCGGAACACGCGCGCGCCCTTCAGAGACGCGACGCGAACCCCAGAGCATGCGCAATTGAGAGTGCGTGGCGTGACAGTAGAACGTCTCCGATTTCGCGCTATCGTGTCGTTGTGACCTTTAAAAATGATGGAATGTGACAGAAACTGGAATTACTGCAGAGAATACTTTTCAGGATATCACATGTGAGTGTCTAAGGTACCATGTAGGACGTTTAGGAATCCTTTCAGAAGTTCACGCCGCCTGTGGTCATTTTGTGGAGTATCAGCTTATAAGATTACGTAACTCAGCAGCATATACAGTATTTCTACTGACAGTACTGTACATATTGCCGGCACATATGCGATAGAATTTTGCGTTTCACGTCGTTCAATCATTCAGATGGAAATGCCGCCCTTCTCCAAACTTTGAAAAAAACAGGGTGACAGACTTTGGAATGATAACTCTGTATAACAATGACGTAATTTAATGAGAATATATTTGTATTCGAGCACGGCTACACTACAGTTTTTGATATGAGAACTCTCATCATGGACCGTTGGACCGTGGTTGTATTCAACAATCGAGAGGGCTAGGGTGAGTCGAACTTTTCCTATGTCCATGTAGCACTTGTGTAAAAATATGCGAATCCACAGGCCTTTGGCGAATCAATAAATGCGTTTTTCACCAAGCTGAAAGGTTGAAAGATGCGTCCGTCACTTTGGGACGAGCTAGATAAATGCAGTCAAACCCAGCTGGGCACAGAAATTTGCCATAATATGACTTTGTTCTGGAAATTACGAAGACTACTGGCCGTGCAGTGGAACTTTGCAACAAAGTTTCAATATCTGAACTGGCATACTTGAATGACAGACACAGGTAACGATGGCCAATAAAAACGCATTCTCGTCGCATTTTGATAATAATGTATCAATCACAATGACACAGAAATTATGCCTCCTCCCGACAGAAGGCCATGGCCTATTTTTAAACCCTGCCCTTAAAAATACTTTAAAAATTATTTCTGGTCTATATAAAATTAATTCTAACACACTAAAATTAACGGAAAACACAATTTTGACCAGAGTGGCCCCAATATACATTATGTTTACTATTCATCCAAGAAAGAAGGCAAAGAAATTACAATTATTTTTATTATAGAACAAATTTCTAAGTTCTTACTTAGACATCCATAAAATAAATAAAATACAGAGAATTATGTTTTAGCATAGACCCTCTCCAGGGTCTGTGGTTTTAAATAAAAAAACTGTGGTTACCAAAATTTTTTACCAAGGCAACATAAAACAAAAAATAACATTGAGTTCATGCTGTGATAAATACTCTTAGGAGAGCATTTGCATAGTAACTAGGATTACTTTTAATGGAATTTGGAAAAAAATGAAATTTTAAAATGCAAGTAGGTTACTATGGAAACACAGGGCAGTAAAAATGGATATCATATTTTGTCTTTCTAACCCAAAATATCCCTTTGATATTACACATTCTATTGATTACTGGATTGTAGGTGAAATCTTTAAAAAACTGGTAATTTTTACTCCTGAATGGTTGCCATGGAAACATCTCACATTACAATGAGTGTGATATTTTTTGGTGTGCTAACCAGACAAACCCTTATGATCAAATTTTTACATCAATCAATCGTTCTTTAATAGGAATTAGGGAAAAAGTAACATTTTCAATCCCAAAATAGTTACCATGGTAACTCGAAACATTAAAATAAGTCTGGTTTTTGTTTTCTCTGACCCGAACTCCCCCACTAGATAATTTTCATATCAATCAAAGTAACTTTTCATGGGATATTAGAAAAACTGAAATTTTCAACCCCTAAAATGGTTACCATGGAAACATGGGGCAGTGAAATCGATATCATATTTGGTCTTTTCGACCCAAAATACCCTTATGGTGAAAATTTCACGGAAATTGAACCTATTATTATTCGCGTTATTATTTCTATATAATACTTAATATTAATCTTTACGGCCCTGATACGGCTTTTGCGGCCCGAGGTCGTACGGCGGAAGGGCCCGAGCGTGCGAGGGCCCGTACGCCGTACGACCAAGGGCCGCAAAAGCCGTATCAGGGCCGTAAAGGTTTTATCATATACCTTATGGAATGATAAATATGTATTTTACATAATATTCAGCATTGTTTAGGAGATAAAAATGCGTGCGATATCAAAAATTTATCGCCATTTGTGTCAGTTTTTCATAAATTCGATGGCCGCTTCCCGTCGCGGATTGACATACATAATGACGTCATTTGTTTACCTGCAGAATTCTAGAACGCGCAAAGCAACATCCGTACTTTTACGTGACCAACAGAGATCAAGGCTGAAAGCGAGGTGCAAGAAGGACAAAAGCGTGATGTCAGTTTCTTGAAATTTATACTAAACAGGCACGCACCTAGTATACACAGGATTTCACCAGAATTTAGAAATATAAGCTGATGTCACCGGCGCGGCTCCACAGTCGCCACGCGCAACTACGATCTGAGCGAGCAGACTTTTCCTAATCTCGCGCTGGCTTTGTGTACGAATGGAACGTTTGCGGATAGCAACGTTACGCGCGTAGTAACCAGAATTGAGTTACTTCAGAAATGCACGCGATTGCCCATATTTGGGCACCGGGCCGGGGCGTGATACGTAAACAAATGCACGGATCTGAGGGCGCTCCTCCCATAGGTTTACACAGGCACGTGAATGTAGGTATATGATAATAATTATTATTATTACAAGCTTAGGGTCTAAAAGTATATATAGAAATCTAATACAAGTTCTTTGAAGCTGTGGGAACTCTAAAAAAGAGGTGTTTAAATGCAGTCCCATCGTGGCAGTCGTGGGCGCGCACAAAAAAGGCACAGTGACTGTGGAGAGTCTATGCCAGTATATTTGCTGCAAATATACCTTCACGCATGCGCACTAGTTCGCCAGTGTAGTCTGCTCAATTGAGTTTCCCTGCGCGTGAATGTGTAGTCTGTACACTAGGTCTCATGAGTATAATCTTGTCTTTGAGCTTTGCATGTTGACAGAAACTGGAATTACTGCAGAGAATACTTTTCAGGACATCACAAGTGAGTCCCTAAGGTAACAAGTAGGACGTTTAGTAAATCCTTTCAGAAAGTTCACGCCGTCTGTGGCCATTTTGTGGAGTTTAAGCTTATACATACCTGGAGAGACGGTAATACAGTAATTCTTCTGTACATATTGCCAGATAATATGCGATGGAATTTTGCGTTTCATGTCGTTCAATCATTCAGATGGAAACGTCGGCCTTCTCCAAACTTTGAAAAAATCAGGATGACAGACTTTGGAATCCTAACTCTTGTATAACAATGACGTAATTTAATGAGAAGACATTTGTATTCGAGCTCGGCAAAATTTTTTGATTTGAGAACTCTCATCATGGTGGATTCACTAAAACAGTGAGTATTCAACAACTTTTTCCTATGTCCATGTAGCACTTGTGCAAAAATAAGCGAGTCCACAGGCCTTTGGCGAATCAATAAATGCGTTTTTCACCATGCTGAAAGGTTGAAAGATGCGTCCGTCACTTTGGGACGAGCTAGATAAATGCAGTCAAACCCAGCTGGGCATAGAAATTTGCCATAGTTTGACTTTGTTCTAGAGACGACCGGCTGTACGGTCGAACTTTGCAACAAAGTTTCCATATATGAACTGACGTACTTTAATGACAGGCACAGGAAACATTGGCCAATAAAAACGCATTCTCGTTGCATTTTGATAATAATGTATCAATCACATTGACACGAAAATTATGTCTCCTCCCAACAGAAGGGCCATGGTCTATACTTAGCCCTGTTACAGTTAGTCTCAGTGCTGAAAAGGCCATATTGTTGCCATGTTGTCATGGCAACTTTTAAAATTTGCATACAACTGTGAGAGTGAAACAGGTTGTTTATAGGTCACAAAACTTTTGAGTCCCACTGTCGTCCATTACACCTGTTCCATTGGGCACTAAAGGTGTGCAATTACACACATCAAAAGACTAGAAAATTCACTTCATGGGCAGAACCTTGTAAAATAGCTCTTTCTTGTCTGGTTAACGGAAAAAGATATCCCTGATCTAAAATATGCATGGGCTACCAGCCAGTGTTTCCAGGCTACCAACTTCAGAATATGGTTGCCCAAGTCGAGCACCAGGGAAAAAGTTAATTTCGAGCCCTGGACAATATTAAACATGAAACATTTAACTTGTAATATTTCTCCTTGTCTTGGCCTGCTGGGTTTAAAAAAAATGTGTAAAGGTATACAGGGACTATGTTCAAATTTAGCCATTGCTACCATGGAAAGGGGAGATCTAGCTAATCATCAGAATCATACAGTTTATGCGGTCACGCCAGATCACACAAAAAATTATGCACCACTACATGACCATCATTTCACTGTAGTTAAACAATCACAAATAATTTGTCTTCATTATTCTTCCTGGAATGAGGCAAAGAAATAAAAATACATTATTATAAAATGACAATTATTATACATCTATAATTATAAATTCATAAAGTAAATAAGTACCAGTGAATTATGTTTTAAATAAAACAAAAAAACATGTGCACTACTGTTACTGCTTCTTATAAATTATGGTACATTGGGTGATAAGGGGAAATGGGTTCATGAAATTAATATGAGATACAAGTAGAATTAATTTCAGCACATAACACTAATTTGAAGGCATAAAAATAATTCGATGAATACATAATAAGTTGGTAAAATACTCTGTAACATTTATTTTGGATGACTGCATGAAACAAAATTAAAATGCTTGAAAATTATTTCTGTTCCATATAAATTAATTTAAACACACTAAAATAAACGGAAAACAATTTTGACAAGATTGGCCCAAATGTACATTATGTTTATTATTTTCCTAGAATGAAGGCAAAAAATTACATTTATTATTATTATTATTATTATTATTATTATTATTATTATTATTATTATTGAGTAGATGTTAAAAGTTGTTACTTAGAAATCCATAAAATAAAAGAAAACAGTAAATTATGTTTTAACATAGACCCTCTTAAGGGTCTATTGTTTTAAATAAAAAAGCTGTGGTTCCCAAATAGGTTACCATGGCAACATAAAACAAAAAGGAACATGGACTTCATGTTGTGATAAATACACTTAGGAGAGCATTGGCATAGTTACTTGGATTACTTTTAATAGAATGTTGAAAAAATATTGAAATTTTAAAATGCAAATAGGTTACTATGAAACACGGGCAGTAAAAATGCAGTGTTTCATCTAGAGAGGTGGCCAGCGGGATTCCCCTCTATTGACATGTTAACACCCCCTAGTAATTTTTAAGGGGGGACCAGCCCCCCATGAAATGGGGCTACTCACACCTAAGAGATACAAGTTGAACACATGAACTGGTGAAATCACCGCTAAATTTTCTGGTAAAGCGGAAAAATCCCCTCCCCTGTTGATGTCACCCTGGGTGAAACACTGAAAAGGGATATTATATTTTGTCTTTCTAACCTAAAATAACCCTTTGGTATAATATTTCTTTTGATTACTGGATTTTAACACTGGATATTTGTCTTACTAACCCAAAATATCCCTTTGATATGACACATTCTGTTGATTACTGGATTTTAGGTGGAATCTTGAAAAACTGGTAATTTTTACTCCTGAATATTTGCATGGAAACATCTCACATTAAAATGAATGTGATTGTTTTTTGTGTGCTAACCAGAAAATCCCTTATTATCATGTTTTTTTACATCAATCAATAGTTCATTACTAGGAATTAGGGAAAAATCAGAGTAACTTTTCATGGAATATTAGAAAAACTGGAATTTTCATCCCCAAAAATGGTTACCATGGAAACATTGGGCAGGGAAATCGATATCATATTTGGTCTTTTCGACCAAAAATAGCCTTATGGTGAAATTTTCATGGAAATTGAATCCATTATTATTCGCATTATTATTTCTGTATATTACTTATATTAATTATTATTATTATTATTATTATTATTATTATTACTACTACTACTACTACTACTACTATTATTATTATTATTATTATTATTATTATTATTATTATTAAACAGTAAAACTTAACTTGGTCACTTCTACGTCAGCCAACAGTGGTTATTTACGTAGTGTCTCTCGACTACTGCCAGAATATTTGACCCTTGAGAGATAAAATTTTGATATCACTAAATATTACAGAAAAATAAGTGATCTCTATGTTTAGGCATGACAATTATCACTACTTTTTGCCACGGCAGTTTAGGCCGATAAACAGTTGAACCACCGGAAGCCGTAACACCAACCAAAAGAATGATCTCACCGTGACAAAATGGTGGTGTTTTAAACAATATTCGGTAGGTTTGTTTGTTTTTCCTTTTTTCTCAACCCTTACTCTGCTAAAAACCAATTACAATGTAAAACGTAAATGAGCACCTATGTCGAATAATTACTACTTATTTTACGTCTCATGTGCACGTACACCTCATTGCGCGACACAATGCTGAATTTTGCGATACTGCTTAAATATGTAAGGACCTTAGATTGATAGAATTTTATTTAATTCCTATGAAATTAGTCTATTCACAATAAATTTACTACACTCTTTGCGAATGTAGTGTTTCAACAGATATAAGAACGACTTTACAGAATTATTATCCAGAAAATGCGATGTGGTTAACTGTTAAAGTATTGAGCATATTAACTTTCGTAGCCGTGGACGAGTCGTTATACTTCATAATTTCATTTCCCTGACATGCAATCTTGCTTTTTAATTCACAACTGAAGCTGACGTCCCATGTAAAGGTATCGTAAATTAAAAGGTTGAAGACCTCAATAAGCGAGAGTTGAGACTTTTATGGGAAGCACACCATGAATTCGCAAATAAAATATCTGAAATAGTCACAAATAATACTGACTTTAAGCTTTTATTTTAACCTAACTTACACAAGTATTCATCAGTATATATATATATATATATATATATATATATATATATATATATATATATATATATATATATATATATATATATATATATATATATATATATATATATATATATATATATATATATATATATATATATATATATATATATATATATATAAGAGCTCTTGAGTACCAACACTAGGACGGCTTCCATGAGGTGAAGGCTCATACAAACAATCTCCTGACTTATAAAAACTTCGGTCCTATAAATTGATAAATATTTCGCCCCAGCTCCGAAATTGCTGTGAGTTTCAAAGCAAATGTTGAATACCGGATCAGTATAAATTAATGCATTTTGCGTGCCTTCAATGCGCGAATAAAGGCACATTTTCATGTATGCAGATATATAACGACTTGAGAGTGGAAAAAGGTAATACTTATGTATATATAAATGGATTAAAATGAACAGACCTTAAAGCCCCTTTAGCTGCGAATGTTTAATAAACCGATCTCAAATACCCTTAGTTTGCCAAGAGTTTTCTTTAAATAAGACCCATCAGAGACTGAAAAATGTATAAGGCTGCGATTAGTGTCGAGAGTGGCGTGTGAATTCAAAGGTTTTAATGTCATTTTAGATTTCCCGCCATTTTCAAAAACTAATCATATGACAGAGAAAATAAAGATTACAACTGCAATATGTTTGCCATCGTGTGTTGTGCATTCAAGTAAATGGCATCATGCTTGTTTCTGGTATAATCATGATGTGTGTGTGCAGGAAATACTGTTTTTTTTTAATATTTTCCCGTTGGGCGCCATTTTATGGGTGCGGCACCCATTTATTATTGAGCCTGTTAAAACGTGTAGGCATGCTCCAAATCAGCGAGCAGTGATACTTCAATACACGTCCTTCAGTTAGCACATTTACGCAGTCCAATTTTTGTTTGAAAATAAAATCATGAAAATAATGCATAAAATTAGCAGCTATTGGGGCTTTAACAAATTTCTTGCGCTACCCTTCATACGGTTAGAAGAGTTAACTTAGTGCAGTTTTATCAAATTGATTTTTATAGCTGCATTGATTTCAATCTTGGACATAAGCGATACAATGTAGATTATTGCTGTTTGGGGTAAATAGTTTTGCTTTTCTTTGCAAGAGAGCCACGTTATCAAACTCTATTAAACTTGATCTTGACGTTAATGTCCCTGACTGGCCAAAATCCCCGAAAACTGGACAAGATGTTTGATATGCGCCTAACATATTTACGTAGATTGACGTGTATGGAACACAATATTAATCGCTATGCAACGTATATCTTTGTACATGAAACATTCCAATACGTTGATATTGTTACGTGCAGAGAAAACGAACAAAAGGGTGACTCAGCAGTTAACGTTTAAACAAAATTTATTACGAAAATAAAACTAATTGCTAAGTCAGGGATAGAGTACAAGCTTTAAAAGTGTACAGACTACTTATCTCAGCTGGGACGGCAAAGCTCCAGTCTCAGAGTTGTAACAGTCAGTCGGATGAATGAACAGTCCTTTGGCTTGCAGGCTTAAAGCTGAACAAAGTCCACAGTATAAATCCAGCGTTGGCAGTGAAGGTCTTGAAAGTCTTGAGAATGACTACTGCTGGAGTTTAGTAACACACAAGAGACACGATCCCAAAAGTCTGACTGGAAGCTGGGCGCGTCCCTTTTGTAAAGGCATATAAGAACAATCTAGAACTTTTATTGACATGCTAATTACTGTTCTAAAATTATCTCCCTTACACAACTAATCACTTTCCAGAACATTCCAAACATGACTAATTGAATTCAAGGTTGTGAGGTCATTAAGGGCAGTGACCTTGAGAATGTTCTAGACTAATTGAACTCAGGTCATGATGAGTGTGGGGGAAATGACCTACATAACACACCCCCTCTTCAAAAAGAAAATTTTTCAAAGAAAAATCTTTCTTTTACAAATTTAATCTTGAAAAAGATTTAAGTACTCAATTTTTTTTTTGTAAAGTAAAATTTCTTGAAAGTGAACAACAATAAACTCTAAATACGAGAGAGACAGTTTGCTATTAAATTAGTCTCTGCCTTTGATATGTCTAATGTCAAGATTAAACTCCTGTAACATTAAACTCCATCTTAGCAATCTCTGATTTTTGCCTTCAAATTTCTGCAGAAAAAACAAGAGGGTTGTGATCAATATAAACCACTATTGGCTGATTTGAAGAAGTAACATAAACTTCAAAATGCTGTAAAGCTAATATCAAAGATAAACACTCTTTTTCAATTGTAGAGTAGTTTCTCTGGGATTTGTTAAATTTGCGTGAAAAATAGCAAACAGGATGATCTATACCATGACTATCCTCTTGCAATTAAACAGCACCAGCAGCCGTATCACTAGCATCTACAGCTAATTTGAATGGCAAAGTGAAATCTGGTGCAGACAACACTGGAGCACTTTGCAGTATGGCTTTAAGTATATCAAATGCCTGTTGGCATTGCTCTGACCAAACAAACTTTACTTTCTTTTTAAGTAAGTTAGTCAAAGGCTCAGTAATTGTGGAGAAATTTGGACAGAATTTTCTGTAGTAACCAGCCATACCGAGAAAGCGCATCAGTTGTCGTTTGCAGTTTGGTATGGGAAAACTTGAAATGGCACTGATTTTGGCATCAACAGGTTTTACCTCACCCTGTCCTACAGTATGTCCGAGGTAAGTTACCCTCGCCCAACCAAACTCAGATTTGGCAAGGTTGACAGTCAACATTGCTTTACTCAGTCTCTCAAAGAACTTCCGCATGAGCTTGATATGTTCCTCCCAGGTGTCACTATACAGGACGACGTCGTCAACGTAAGCTGCACATCGGCCTAGCCAGGATATGACGTCGTTGATCATCCGTTGGAACGTTGCCGGAGAGTTCTTCATTCGAATGGCATCACCTTGTACTGGAACAATCCGTCTGGTGTAACAAAGGCGGATATTTCACGAGCACGATCCGTCAGAGGGACTTGCCAAAATCCCTTCAGTAGGTCAAATTTCGTCACATACTTGGCTTTTCCCACTCGGTCGATGCAGTCATCAATCCTCGGGATTGGGAAAGTGTCTGTCTTTGTTAAAGTGTTGACCATATTAAAATGTGTGCACATACGATAACTGTGATCTGATTTGGGAAAAAGTATGCACGGCGAACTCCAGTTACTTTACTGGGTTCAATAAAGTCATTGTCCAACAGGTATTTGACTTCTTCCTGGAGATATTTCACTTTTGTTGGATTCAGTCTGTATGGATGTTGTTTTACAGGCTTACTGTCCCCAACATCAACGTCGTGATAGATGACGTTTGTCCTCGTTGGAACATCTTGAAACAGGTGTTTATATTCGTGGAGCAGTTCTTTCACCTGTTGTTGTTGTTCTGGCTGGAGGTGTGCCAACTTTGTAGACTCCAGCTTCTCCAGGATTTCTGAGTTCTGAAGCTTGACCGAGCCCAGCTTTGAGTTTAGGTATTTTCACCCAAGTCAGTTTCAGTATCACTATCTTCATAATGGTTTGAAGTGACTGCACTGACAGGCTTTGTTTTAGTAGGATTATCCCTATCCAAATATGGCTTAAGCATATTTATGTGACAAAGCTGTTTTTGTTTTCGCCTGTCAGGTGTTATTATGATGTAATTTAAATCACTCAATTCCTTATCAATTAGGTATGGCCCAAAGTAACGAGCATGGAGTGGTTTGCCAGGAATTGGAAGTAGAACAAGAACTTTTTGACCTGGTTCAAACTTCCGTTTTGAGGTGCTTTTATCATATTTGGTTTTCATTGACTGCTGAGATGACTCAAGATTTTCTCTGGCTAATTCACATGCTTTAGAGAGTTTTGTACGAAAATCTGACACATATTGCAAAATATTCAGACAATCATCATCGTCTGATAGGAATTTCTCTTTAACGAGCTTAGTGGGCCACGGACTGTATGTCCAAATACAAGCTCAAATGGGCTAAAACCAAGAGACTCCTGAATTGACTCTCTAACAGCAAAGAGCAAAAAATGAATTCCTTCATCCCACTGCTTCTCTGTGTCAAAACAGTAGGTCCTAATCATGTTTTTCAAAGTTTGATGAAATCGCTCAAGAGCACCCTGACTTTCTGGGTGGTAGGCAGAGGACCTATACTGTTTAATGCCTAGCTGATCCATGACTTGTTGAAAAATTCCAGACATAAAGTTGGAGCCTTGATCGGACTGGACACATTTAGGGAGGCCAAATAAAGTGAAAAATTTGACTAAAGCTTTCACTATAGTCTTTGTCTTTATATTTCTCAGTGGTATGGCTTCTGGGAACCGAGTTGATGTACACATTATTGTCAGCATGTACTCATTTCCTGATCTTGTTTTTGGTAGGGGCCAAACACAGTCTATTAGTATCCTACTAAATGGTTCTTGAAATGCAGGAATTGCTGTAAAGGGGCCTTTGGAATGGTCTGATTTGGCTTTCCTACCATTTGACATGTGTGACAAGTTTAAAGAAATGTTCTACATCCTGCCTGAGATTAGGCCAATAAAAGTGACTGAGAATTTTATGATAAGTTTTCCTTACTTCCAAATCACCAGCCCAGGGTGTTTCATGGGCCAGGCGCAATATTTCAGCACGGTAGGGCTTTGGAACCACAATTTGATGTTTTATAGCCCAATCGTCATCAACCAAAACGTCTGGAGGTCTCCATTTACGCATGAGAATACCAGATATTGTATAATAGGAAACAGAGCTATCTGAAGTTTTACCTTCATCATCTACCCTGTCAAACAAAGACAAAATATCTGGGTCTTTGTGTTGTTCTGCAATGAGATTTGATCTAGAAAATGTCTGACTTTGGTCAGCAGAAGTTTTACTGGAAGTTTCAAATCCACGAGGGATAACGGAATGATCCGTGTCAAACACCTGACTGAGAAAGGTGTCATTTAAGTCAACATCTGTGACATTATTTTTGAGAGTATTTTGATTCTCAGAAGTTTTCTTTGACATGGCTCGAATAATGGCACATGAAGGAAAAAGGACGGGAATTTCTTCCTCTATTGGCTCTGGATTCTGATCTAAACTAGGATTATCAGTCACAAGTGGATTAGTGATGACCTTGTCCCCAGCAAGGTCGTTTCCAAGAAGAAGGTGAATCCCTTCAAAAGGCAAGAAAGGCCTAATACCTAAAGTCACAGGTCCAGAAACAAAGTCTGAAGACAAATAGACATTATGGAGAGGAACAGGAATAAGTCATTGCAATCTACCCCCTTAATAAGAACTTTAGAACCTGAAAATGACTTTTCAGAAAACGGCAGGGTATCTGCCAACAAAAGAGACTGGGAAGCCCGGTATCTCTTAAAATTTGACAGGGGTAGCGGAAGAAAAATCACTAGAAAGTGATATAAAACCATCATGAATAAATGGTTCGAAAATACCCATAATGCTATCTTGAGAAGAATTGACCTTGACCTCATTAATTGGGGATGAGAGGGGTTTAACCTCAGAAAATGCGTTGCACACATTATTAGACTCTAATTGAGTTGATGAAGAAATAAAGCCGGTGGGCTTAGATCCACTTTGACCACTTTGACCTTCACGTTTTCTTTTCAATTTGAAACACTCTGACATTAAATGGCCGTCTTTCTTACAATAATTACAAGAAAGTGTACCGAACTGTTTGTCAGAAGGAGATTGAGACTTGGGATCTGATGATGTGGGAGTGTTACTTGGATTTTGTGAACTGTTGTCACTTGATTTTCTACTCTCCTTTGAGAAATTCTTGGATGAAAAGGAGGAGTTAAATTTACCTGCATTGTTTCTGTAGGAAAAGGACTGGGATGGTTTGCTGAGAAATGAAGATTTGTGGGTCAATGAATAATCATCGGCCAAACGTGCAGCAACCTCCAATGTATCTGCCTTTTGTTCATTGATAAACATCTTGATGTCACTCCTGATGCACCTTTTAAATTCCTCAATCAAAACAAGTTGTCGTAATTTGTCATAATTCTGACTGACCTTTTCAGAAGAACACCAACGATCAAACAGTTGTTCTTTTTTTCGAGCAAATTCAACATAAGTTTGATCCTTCGCCTTCTCACAATCCCTAAATTTCTGACGGTAAGCTTCAGGCACCAACTCATAGCCCTTGAGAATTAATTCCTTCACAGAATCATAATTTGAAGCCTGCTCTACTGACAACTGAATGTAAATTTCTCTGGCTTTACCCACCAAAGCACTCTGCAAAAGCATAGACCAGGACTCCTTAGGCCAATTCAGACTCTGAGCAATTTTCTCAAAATGAAGGAAATATTTATCAACATCCTTTTCTTGGAAAGGGGGAACTAACCTGAAATGCTTAGTGATGTCAAACTTGTCTGAAGGGAAGAATTTTCCTGACTGTCCAAGCTCTAAACGTTTTATTTCTACCTGTAATTGCTGTTCTTCTAATCGCAATTCTTTTTCTCTCTGTCTTTCTTCCATTTCTAATCTTTCCTGCCTATCTTTCTCTCTCTGTCTTTCTTCCATTTCTAACTGCATTTGTATTTCTTTTTCTTTCATTTGTAATTCTAGTTTCTTAATCTCCAAATTTGTCTGCATTTCTAATTCTAATTTTCTGAGTTCAGAGGTAGACTCGGGCTCATAATCTTTAAGGGTGGATTCCTCAAATTGGCCTAAATCAACTAAATGTTTTGCAATATGGTACTGAATTTCCCTCTTGCGCATGGATCTTTTGACTTCTACTTTAAGGAAATTGGCCAGTGCTATGAGGTCGTCTTTTCTGAGAGAATCAAATGTGTCCTGATCAAGGTCATCCATTTCCTCTGGTTTAAATTCCGCCATGATTAAATTTCGCTGAGTTCACAGTATACAGTAGTTTTGAAAAGGCTGTCAAAATGTTGTCAAACGGCTCAAAATATTCGTATCCCGGACAAGCCCCCAATTTTGTTACGTGCAGAGAAAACGAACAAAAGGGTGAACTCAGCAGTTTATGTTTAAACAAAATTTATTACAAAAATAAAACTAATTGCTAAGTCAGGATAGAGTACAAGCTTTAAAAGTGTACAGACTATTTATCTCAGCTGGGACGGCAAAGCTCCAGTCTCAGAGTTGTAACAGTCAGTCGGATGAATGAACAGTCCTTTGGCTTGCAGGCTTAAAGCTGCACAAAGTCCACAGTATAAATCCAGCATTGGCAGTGAAGGTCTTGGAAAGTCTTAAGAATGACTACTGCTGGAGTTTAGTAACACACAAGAGACACGATCCCAAAAGTCTGACTGGAAGCTGAGCGCGTCCCTTTTATAAAGGCATATAAGAACAATCTAGAACTTTTATTGACATGCTAATTACTGTTCTAAAATTATCTCCCTTACACAACTAATCAACTTTCCAGAACATTCCAAACATGACTAATTGAATTCAAGGTTGTAAGGTCATTAAGGGCAGTGACGTTGGGAATGTTCTAGACTAATTGAACTCAGGTCATGATGAGTGTGGGGAAATGACCTACATAACAATATGCCTAGCATATTTCTATGCAGATCATGAGTATACGTATTGCAGATCTTTGCACATTAAGTGTACACTGAAGATTTGCATTTTATTTGTATCGGTACGTGTATACTTAATGTACTTGACACATGTACAGAATCAGTATATGTGTATATACTGTTGTATATCAAGTATTTTTCCCAGTGGAACTTTTACACAAACAGTACAAAATACTACTTTGTATGTAAATTTGCTGACCACTTCACAGTGTAACAATTTCTTGCACAGTCTTGTTTGAGCTTCGAGAGCGAAAATATAAAGGATTATCCACGTGTTCCCTCTTTTGGGGGTTACTTCGGTCATTATTTCCTCGCTAGGGCATTTTATTTCATCCTAATCCCATTCCTTGGGATACAAACTTTGGACAGTTGCCTAACCTTAGCTCTAAGTCATCAACTGGCCCCTTTCACTTCAATTACTGGACCGAAGGGACCTTTGCCAAATTTGTAGTGTTAGTTCATAAACGTTATTTACTTTGTTCTTGAGGATAGTTTTGAGGTAAACGTAAGTTTTTGAAGTTTTTTTTTTTTTTTTTTTACATGGACAAGCAGTTCTCTGTTGGCATCCTTTCATTTGCAATAAACAATTTTAGTTGATAACAATGCAGTTGTGCCCCGTTTCACAAATGGACTATCCATAAAGAGTTACTTTTTGCCAAAGGGATCCAGCAACCATTGATAGTGTTCGTACGGCCAATATTTAATGTGTATTCACGAGTTATGTTCAGCTCATGTTCCAATCGCATGTTCCTCCCCTTTAGAAACACTGAGATTCCAATAGTGCAAGTTTCCCACGCTTCTGGACTTACCATAAGCTAGATTCAAAACCCGATGGATGTATTTCAAATATAAATTTTCTCTGTGGCCTGGTTTAACAATCAGGGACGACTAAGCTTCAACAAAATGATTTTCCTTTGTGGCCTTGTTCCACAACAAGGAGCGACTAAGATTCAATCTAAATGGCAAATAAGGTCACAAGCTGCTGACTGACAGTGATGTTCTTTTGTCAAGTATACACTCTTTTCTATTGGACCGGTAGTAGTAGTGTCAACGTGGTCAAGCCTTTTAAGAGAGGATGAAGGGCAAAGTAAATAAATCTGTGAAGCACGTGCACAGACTGACTTGCCTTAACTTACAAAAAAGGCAGGTAGATGAACATCTAATTCGATTTGTACTTGATTACGTACAAATATCTTGCTTTCAAGTGCAATTTCATTTAAAGTCTTCGTAAATGAGGTGTAAATAAATAGAGAAACCCGGTGCTCAAATGAAATCATAACACCTGGCAGTGGTTATCAACACATAGTCGACTAATATACGTACTCTTTGCATTGAATATGATATCAAATATAATTAACGAACCTAATAATGTCTTGAAACATACGAAGCATTATTATGTGCAAGCAAAGTATGCTAATATCACGATTGGCGAATATGAATATTATCGACAATAATAATTTAGTATTTCACCTGGAATAATAATATGACACGAAAACCGATCTTTCACAAAAGTTCATCGAAAGAATTGATGTGATTTGACCAAGCTTGTCAGAGTTTACCATTCTGTCCAGAATTATACAACCTGGATCATAAACTGATCCCGTTTGAACTTGATAACGATTGATTATGGTAAATTTGGGTAGTAAAAGTTTATCAAACCATAATCTCAGCATAAAAGCGAAGTGTATACTGTGGAGACCCAATCAACAGCTGCCCGCCTTTCAGACCTTCAAATCCTTGGTTACACTGATTTGTAAGCATGTTCTTTTATGATGTATTTTTCACACAGCGGTGACTTCTGCAGGTTAACAGAGTTGGGTCAGTGGACAATACACAGTAGTATACTGCCCTGAATAAAATTCCCTAAGGCTATTTAATACGATAGTTTTCAATCGGGCTCAAACCCACAACGAAGTCGTATTTCAACACTCCCTGATCAACCATATAGAAAAGGCCAAACACAAAGCACTTTGTCAGGTCGAGGTAATGCCTTCTGTTGTTAAATATTTCTATGTGCTCTGTTACAGAACAATCAGTACTCAGACACTTTTGCACGATGGCACTCTACACTACACTGCCAACGTTATAAACATCAGAAGCACCTGTAGACTCGCGATGGATAACATAAAGTGATTGACATTAACCTTCACGAACCGTAAATAACTGGCGTTTTTTATTCTGAGTGTATGTAGACGTTTGCCAGTGTGAGGGATTAGAGGACAAAACGCTTATTAAAGGGCGCTTTATGTGCTCGTTGCTATGTAAACGATAGCTAGGTCAATAGTGGGCCGGCCGGCCATAAGTTATTCTTATCTTTGAAAGGAGAACAGGATAATAGGACGTCTCGGTTCCCTTAATTTGCACTCATGAGTAATACAATGTGCAGTGACCTTAACCGTACAAATTGTGCCGGGACTACAGTGTTGAAAATATCTCTGAAGGCATAATTGTACACCTTTCATTTATCAGATCTAAACTTCAATCACATTTAGTGCAAGGCATTGATAAACATTTTTGAAAGTTCCATTTACATAGTTTGATTTGAGTAGTATTCACTTATTTGGAAGGCTCTCTCTCTCTCTCTCTCTCTCTCTCTCTCTCTCCTCTCTCTCTCTCTCTCTCTCTCTCCTCTCTCTCTCTCTCTCATCTCTCTCTCTCTCTCTCTCTCTCTCTCTCTCTCTCTCTCTCTCTCTCTCTCTCTCTCTCTCCTCCTGTAGCTTCTGACGAGCATGATCAAGTATAGAGCCAAAATTAAATATTAGCTTTCCCAGGTTTGCAATATAAGCCCTTTATACCTTTATACCTGTTGCCATGTTTTCTGTACATATGTTCATAAGTGAAAATGCCTAACAATCTTTGTCTCGACGTTGAGAAACTGTGTAACAAGGAGGAAAGCATTGTTCAACTCAATGTTCACCTGTCATAGTTAGCTTCACTTTCAATATTGATTATAATTGCACATTTTAGGATTTGACTTTAATCATGTATTTCCGGCAGTGCTGGACATATAGCACTAAGGCCCACTAAAGTTCAAGTTCTGAAGTAGCCTCAGTGTGTTGTTTTACCTGTCAAAGCCGATGTGAATTTGTGAAGCAATATTGCATAGAGTCACATCGATTCAAATTAATCAATCAGACACGGTCACTTTATGGAGGGAACGTGAAACAGACTATGATTCCTAAAATTCAACGTACTGAGACTCGCCATGGAACGAAATGTGCAATGGCATGCGCATGTCGGTGTTCTTGCGCAGCTCTTCATACCGTGGCTAACTGGAATTGCAGGATACTTAGTGTTTCTGGGTATTTGCAAGTGTGAGGCTTCAAAGGTCAAAATGCTTATCCGCGGAAGCGCATTTGTCCTTTACGTATTATGTGCTTCTGAAAGGATGATAAGTTCAATCTCCGGTCATATACTTTGCTTTCTTTGTGAAAAGAGAAGTTAAATAGGACGCTACGGTAACTGTGCCCTTGTAATAAAATGTTTAGCGATCAACAAAGGATATAATGATGAGCTTTGATTTGAACACAGAAAAATAGCTCAAAATAAAAGAAGCAATCCTATGCACTGCATTTCCCCTAGTTTAAATTTCAGTGACAATCATTTTAAGAGAAAGTCAACATTGTTTAAAGCTCTCTACAGCTCTATTTAGCAGGCAAATAAAGTAAGCATTCACTTATTTGCATAAATGGCTTGCATAAGTATTGTTATTCTATGGACATAGATTAGTACTGTTGTTCCCATTGTTATTTCCACTCATAAGTGTAAGACCATGCCAAGTACGTTTTATATTATTGCCAATAAAGTTCTCTTCAATTTTTCCTTGTATGCTCGTTTTACCTTTTGGATTGTATTTTTCAGTTCCTTTTGGACTACTGTGAGTTTATCTTTATTTTTCTGGCACGGAGTAGTCGCTTTCTGTTGACCAAATACTTTACGTCTTTTGAGATCCACGGTTTATTGTTTGTAAATATCTTTACTGTTTTGTTGGGTACGACAGAGTCTACGCAGAAATTAATGTAATCGCCGACTGTCTCTACTAAGTTGTCAATGGATGTTGAAGAGTCTAGAAATACGTTACAGTTTGTACATTCCAAAGAGGCCTTAAATAAATCATAGATTCTGGAGACCAACACTTCATTGTGATAGTTTTCGGCGGTTCTCTTTGAACTACAGGACGGTATTTATGCAAGAGATGGATTAGATTGTGGTCAGATTTACCTAGCGGGGTAAGCTGTACAGACGAATAGGCATCCTGCACCTTTGAGTAGCAAAGGTTAATTATTCTGTCATTCCGGGTAAAACACGACACATGTTGTTCGTAGCTGGTACTAGTTTTCTTCAACTAGCAATGGTTGAAATCACCTTTGACAATATGAAGTGCATCTGAGGCTACGGTGTCAATGGCGTGTATTGTGCTATACAGTTCATCAGCAACTGCCTTAGCATTAGCACTCGGTGGAATGTAAATCATTGTAATTATCACATGCGAAAATTCGTGTGGTAGACAACTGAAGTTTCTCAGGTTTGAGTACACGACCGCGATTTCACAGTTACATTGTTCGGGTGACACCATCTTTCATTCACATAAACACACGCTCCACCTCCTCTCTTTTCCCCCAAATCCCGTGTCCGGTCACTTCTAGCCAGCTTAAATCCATCAATCTGGACGTGATCATCAGATATTTCGTCATCCAGCCATGTTTCTGTTAAACACAGTGCACTACAGGTGCAATAGACATTTTAGTATTTCACGTATGCTGAGAGTTCGTCTATTTGTTGTTTTGAGATTGAACATTTCCAATGATGAGAGAGGGAATAAACGGTTTATACTGCCTCTTTTTGTTTCTATATTTCAAAACTCCCCTTTTACCTCTTTTTCGTCGTTTCGTCTCTTTCGGTAAATCGTTCACAAATATGTATAGTAGTAGGTAAAAGTTTGGTAGAATTTTAGATCAGTAGTGACAGTAATTTGCAATATAAACTAAGGGGTATTGGGTAAGTTTTGTTCTTATTTCCTGAACACTAAAGAATATATTGTATATATATATATATTACAATATGTCATGTCAAAGAAGCAAACCGTACCTTTCAAATTTATACTCAAATAGCCAAGTTGTGTTAAAAAATAATCTCAGCAGATGACTTACAATAAGACATGCTTAACAAAACCGTATGCGAGTTGGCAATACCGTTATTTTGTGGTACCCTTCAAAATATTACTGTTACAGCTACAGCATCACAATATTTTTTCTGTTAAAAGTTCGTTTCTAGGTTTTAACATGAACATGTAACAAATATACTATATTTAATACAAATCATTGCCCTTTGTATTATTTTCCGGTAAATAGTTGGCAGAATTTGAGATTAGTTTTGACTGTAATTTTGAACATCAAACTTTGAGTAATGGGGTAAGTTGTGGTCCTATTTCATGAAAACTATAAAAGATATTGCAAATTGCAATATAATATTTTATAGAAAAGTAAATTAACTTTCTAATGATGACAAACTTGCCACATTATATTAAAAAGTTAGCTCAGTAGGCGACTTACAAGAAGACAGGTTCAACGAACACGCATGCGAGTTGGCAATACTGTGATCTTGCAGTACCATTCAAAATATGACTGTTACTGCTACAGCATTCGGATATTTTTGTGTTAAACGTTTATTTCAAATTTCTAACATGTACCTGTATCAAAGACAAAAATGTGATACAAAGCATATCCTTTTGTATAATGTCTAGGTAAATAATTGGTAGAATTTAAGATTAGTTTTGACAGTACTTTATGATATAAAATTTGGGGCAAGGGGTAAGATTTTGTCCTATTTCATGAACACTATAGAAGATATTGTATGTTACAATATGTCATTTTAATGCCAAATATATTGTCTTTCAAAAGTATCCCTTAAGCTAGATTATGGTAAAAAGTAAGCTCAGCAGATGACTTACAAGACGACACATTTAACAAAAACAAATGCAAGTCTGTAATACTCTGACTTCACGGTATCCTTCAAAACATGCAAGTTACAGTCATTCAATCCCAATATTTTGTCTGTTAAATGTCCAGCTCATATTTTTGACATGTCCCTGTACCAAATAAAATAAATTTTATACAAAATATTGCCTAGTATAAAGTTTCTAGGAAAATAATTTGTAGAATTTGACATTAGTTTTGTCTGTAACTTGCGACATAAAACTTTGGGGTATGGGGTAAGTTTTTTGAAATAAGCTCAGCAGAAGACTTACAAGAAGACAGGTTTAAGAAAAACGAATGTGATTCAGCAATACTGTGATTTTGGAGGGACCCTTCAAAATATCACTGTTACAGCTACAGGATCCCAATATTTTTTTTCTGTCAAAAGTTCATTTCAGGGTTCTAACATGTACCTGTTGCAAATAACACAAAGTTTATACACAGCACTGCCCTTTGTATTATGTCTCGGTAAATAATTGGTAGAATTTAGATTAGTTTTGCCTGTAATCTGCGACATAAACTTTTGGGTATGGGGTAAATTATGGCCCTATTTCATGAAAAGTATAGAGGATATTGCATATTCCTATATATCAGTTTCAAGACGAATGAATCACCATTCTAATGATACCCCATAAGCCAGGTCATGTTAAACAGTTAGCTCAGCAGATGACGCACATGAAGACAGGTTTGACAAAAATAAATGTGAGTCACAAAATCGTGATTTTGCGGTAACCTTCAAAACATGACCGTAACAGCTATTGAGTCCGTATATTTTGTCTGTTAAAATCCTATTTCTTATTCTAGGGATCCCAAGGTTTCTGAAAAATACAGGTTTGTTATCCTGTGTGGTTGGGGGGAGGTGCACGTGGACGCCCCTCTAGCCACGGCCTAATAGATTGCTACTAATGCTTGATGTATAAGCAAGACAAGGAGGCATAGAACATTTTCCAAATACGTCTTATCAAAATCATTTTGTAAAAATAGACAGTCATCAATAATCTATTTTAATTAAGGAGAAAATGGCAATATGACTATATGTGTGCGTTTTAAAGTATTCGATAAAGTTTGTATGTGCGATGTATGATAGTGAGCATGCGTGCGTGAGTGCTTCACGAACTCTACAACGTGTGGAGCGGTCTCAGTCAGAAAAATGTAACAACTTAGCCGGCTATTGAACCACTCTTTTTTGGGAGTGGAGATTTAGCCGAGCGGTTCTCTCTGTGGCCTTTCCGCTAGGCGACTGATGCCGTATGTTGTGGGTTCGAACCCGGTTGAAAACTAGCCGTATTTTCTATCCTGGGTTGGTAACTCTGCTGGTGGACAGAATTGTCCCCGAGGTTATCGTTCGCCCAGTTAAAGCGATGAAATTCGTTTCTTCGCCTCGATAAAGTTTGTATGTGCGATGTATGATAGTGAGCATGCGTGCGTGAGTGCTTCACGAACTCTACAACGTGTGGAGCGGTCTCAGTCAGAAAAATGTAACAACTTAGCCGGCTATTGAACCACTCTTTTTTGGGAGTGGAGATTTAGCCGAGTGGTTCTCTCTGTGGCCTTTCCGCTAGGCGACTGATGCCATATGTTGTGGGTTCGAACCCGGTTGAAAACTAGCCGTATTTTTAAGGTTTTGCATTAGTTCATTGCTTAACAATAACATGCTCATTCACGATATACCAATGTAGCAAAACTTGCAATTTTAGTGAGTAGAGACAATAATGCATTGTAAAATACTCAAATAAGACATCTATTATCTTCTTCAGCACATTGCAATTAGTAAATAACATCCATAAATCCGTTCGATTTGCTTCACTGGGAGGAAACAAAAGTTATCGTATTTTCTTCCAGTTAAAAAGGCTGAATTACCAGAAAAAAAATCGATTTAAAGTTATCAAATTCTATGAAGTCGTATTGTTTTACTAAACCTTATGCATTTTAGAAATACCAGTATATAAGCTTTCTAAAACTGTAAGGTATATGGCATTTCAAGCCATTTTACTTCATCAATGAAAGAATGTTGTACCCCTACCCCCAGCTTTTGCACACCCCATACAGATACACGCAATTCAAATTTGACTCTAGAGAAGAAGTGTAAAGTTAAATATCTGATGTTAACACTCTTTTGGTTTAATATGTCGGAATAAATAATTTAAACACAAGAAGTTGTGAAAATCTTGCTTTATAAAAAGTAAATCACAATTGTTACATGGTATTCTGGGTAAAAAAGAATCAAAATTGTCAAAAAAAAACACATTTTAAAGTCGTGTTATTATATGTACACAAATTAATATTGCTAAAGTTGGTGTTCCTCAGAAAGAGTAGTATCTGAGCTGTCCAAAAATGTAAGGTTTGTGCTATTTCATGCTAGTTTATATTACTCAATTTAGGGGAGGATATAGTACCCCTACTCCTACCCATTGTTCGCCATTTTTTGCGGGTACATACAAATCAAAAAACAGTGCAGACAGGTAGTGCATCCCAAAATATCCAATGTTAAAGTCTTTTTTCTAGTTCAGCAGATCCCAAAGAACAAAATAATACCCATGTAATAGGTTAAGGGGGTGCACGGTGGGCCCCTCCAGCCCACGGACTATTAGTCCTGTTTCAAAATGACCTACATTACACGTCCTACACACATGTACTGCATACTCTGATCAGTTAAATCCGCTTCTCTAAGGTCCACTTTCGGGGCAGTCATTTGAGGGACCTCATGAGTTATGTCTCATTATTATGTATTATTCAATTTACAGCTTCATGATTGGTTAATGTGTAGGTCCGGTCCTCCAATGTTCACTGCCTCATTATGCAATGCCCCATGTACTTTTGAAGGATGCCTGCTCTTGGTCGCAGCTCGATCCCAGTATATGAAGAAAGGTACTTATGCCGAGTATGTGACAAAATATCTGGTCGGATTTGACCTTGTTTGAGAGTTCCTTCACTATTCATGGCATTTTATGTGATACTGCGCATTATACATGAATTAAATATTGTCAGAAAAGAAATGTGTCCTTTTGTCCGGCACCTAGTCATCTAGCTGAGACACCACTAACAAACCACTCTGCCAAATAGGCATCCTTATAAAGAGTGGTTCAATAACTGAGGTAAGGAGTTATGTTTCAAAATAACGCTCTATAAGTTTCAAAACAAACCCACTTACGGTGTAGAATATACGAACGATTTAATATTTAGTCAGAGTATAAATCTGATGACATTCGGTTTTAAACCGGAAGTTATTTCCCTGTGCAGCGCTAATAATAAGAAAAATGATAGATTCAACTTTGTCAAATTAGAGCTTAATCCATTCTTTATTCCATAAAATATGAAATCATTAATAACATGACATAATGAGAGAGCCTGACTGAATGGTAAACACGACATACTATTTCCTAATTAATTAGTTAATTAGTCCTTTTTGAACAAATACCATGATGCAATACAACAAATAATTGGACATTTAGAACAGCAATTATTCACCGGATGTGTTTAATAAGCAATTGTAAGGCCGCAGTATCATAACCATCAACATTGCCGATACAAATAATCACGCTGCTGTACATGTCTTCAACTTGTAATATGCGGGAAGTGTGGAATGTTATTCCAAGCTAAAAATACATTTAACACCTATCTTAAAGACCGATGTGAATCTCAAGTATGGATTCATTCTACAAACTAATGATTCCTGGATGTGAAGAATCCTGGTTTTACGTCATCCACCGTAACATCAAAAATCCACAAGAGTGATCACAGTGATCAGTTTAAATACGGCAACATTTATACTGATGTACCATTAAGCTACAGTGTATTTATGTACTCTGTTTGGCCCTGTAAAAGAAAAGAAATACGGGATACGGATCATTACACAATAATAAAAGTAACGATCATTACATGTATTCTGTTGAACGATTTTTTATTAACTTGTATCATTGTGCTTATAATCATCTTGCATCCACTTGAAGCTTCAATTACGAAACCATCTTGTATGATTCATGACAACATTGAGCGAAAAAAAAGGAAACCGTTTGAGCGTGTAATACAAATATAAATATGAGATAAAAACAAAACGAAATCTGTATCAATATAATAAGTACTCGAGATAATAGATGAGATAAAAATGTGTATAATTTCTAAACTGTTCCATTTTTGTTTATTGTCGCAGTCGAATTCCATAGATTTCAAACTTGCGGAGGTAGGCACGTAAAAGAGCCACACAATGAGTAAAGCACTTACGTCTAACCATCCCAATTGCTGAATAGGGCCAAGATAACAGAAGGAATCATGATATAGCCAAACGTTGCAACTCCGGCACCATTTTCACCTGACCATGAAATAAATATGAATGTGGATTTAATGTGGATATCATCAATGCATATTCAGCAAATGAATGAATTCGTATATGTTTGCAAACTAAGCAATTTTCTGTCGATTCTCTCTTTAAATTTCTTTTTCGAATGAACCTCAAGACAGCATTTAACCATCCTTACTATGCACTTCCATTATCATGTTTAAGACAAAATTGCTAAAATCAACAAAACTTACCTGATTCATCCTCAGTTGTTGCTGCTTCAGTAGTTGTAGCTTTCTCCTCTGAAAAAACACGACAGATAATTTGGATATAATAGGAGCAAATTATATATTATAAATCATTACATACTGATTGCGTATCGCGATTCACTAGAAGTTATCATGTGACGAGAAAACAAATAGGCCTACGTCAAGTCCCTGCTAGATGGAAAAAAATAAAGTCAGAGGATTCTATTTCAACGACATTTCCATATTGAAATAGTATTCGACCTTGAGTTAGCCTCATTTGGTGCAGCTTCCGTGGTATTCGAACTTAAGTTAGTCTCAGTCAATTAAAAAGAGTGTTTATCTTCGATATTAGCTTTACAGCATTATAAAATTGAAGTTACTTCTTCAAATCCGTCAATAGTCACATTGATGACAACCCTCCTGTTTTTCTGCAGAAATTAAAAGGAATAATAAAGACGGAATTTAATGTTTGAGGAATTTAACCTTGATATTTCACATATCAAGGGCAGAGACAATTTGAAAGCGGACCGTCTCTCTCATATATAGAGTTTATTGTTGTTCACACTTTTAATAAGACGTTTATAAAAGAAAGGTTTTTCTTTGAAAAGCTTTCCTTTTTTGAAGAGGGGTGTGTTATTTTGGTCATTTCCCCCCGAACTTATGACCCGAGTTCAATTAGTCTAGAACATTCTTAGGGTCACTGTCCTTCAGAACCTCACGACCTTGAATCAGTTAATCATGTTAGGAATGTTCTCAAAATTGAATTAGTAGGGTAAGGGAGATAACTTTAGAGCAGTAATTAGTATATCAATAGAAGTTCCAAATTATTCATATATTCTCTTATGTAACTACTTTAGTATAAATAGGGGTCCGGCACAGCTTACAGTGCGTGTTACTTCAAGTATTTGGAAACTCCAGCAGTATTACTTCTAAGACTTTTCAAGACCTTCACTGCCACGCTGGATTTGTACTGTGGAAGTTTTATTTTTGTCGTAAATTTCGTTTTATACGAAAACTTCTGATTCCAACCTTTTGTTCATTTTCTTTCACGTAACACTGTCCTCTCTTAAAATAACACGCGACAGAGATAAATTGGATAGTTGCATATTTAAGCCATAAAGCACACCAAGCGATGTTACACCAAGAGATTTTGACCAGTTCACATATATGCACGAACGATAGCGAGTGCATATATAAAGTAGTAAGGTCAAAATCGAGTGGTATACCATCGCTTGGTGTGATTTATTGCTATTATATTATAACAGTATATTGAAATTCTGGTGTTGAACGTCATTTGGACCATAAATATACCGGTAAGATATAATATATTATATTATATCATGATATAATATATATTATATCATACCAGTATATTGATGGTGCAAATACAGCGATCTGATCTGATCTGATTGGTCGAGACACGAATAGAACCGTGATATATTGGCGATATACCACGGCTGGCATGCACACTGGCTCTTGGCTTGAGGAAAAGTTCTTTTATGACATTCCATGCCAGAATTTCAATATACTATTATGATATAATAGTAATAAATCACACCAAGTAACGGTATACCACTCGATTTAGACCATTTCACTTCATATATGCACTCGCTATCGCTATATCGCTATATATGTCGTGAACTGGTCAAAATCTCGTGGAAAACCATTGCAGGGTCTGATTTATTGCTTAATTATAACACTCCACATACTGGTTGCGTGTTGAGATTTACAAGAGGTTATAACGTGTCGAGAAAATTGATACATTTGGACCCTGCTAGGTTGTTGGAAAAATAACGTCAGAGGATATTATTCAACGATATATCCCTCGAACGTTTGTTCTGCCATGTGACTAAACCTGTAGTGCAGTCTGCAGCTTTCAAGCAATGGTGGATTATTAGAGTACAAAGAGTGACAGGAATGAGCGACCAGCCCTGACCATTAAAACAACACGATTTCATTCTAATTGCGTGGGAATTTAAAGACTTCATTTGATAGAAAACTTCAAGTGAAATAAAGGAAGTCATACTGCATGCTAGCGGTACTCTTTGCTTATCTCTTTAAGCTCACAACTCTTCCAAAAGCCCCGGGAAATACCAATGAGTATTTGGCAAAGCATGGCCCCTAGGGGGTAATGAATGAGCTCTTTAACCCTCATGACCCGGTGAAAGGTGTTTACCATGGAAGAGTAATCTAAATGCATGGTTATGTGTCATGACTTTGAATAATTTGGAACCCCACTTTAAATAGTTTGCACATTGAAATTGAAACACCTGAACTTGTATTCAGAATCAGAATATCTGTCGCCGGGTCTTATTCTACCTCAAAAAAGGCCAATAATCTAGTATTTTCGAAGTTAAGTAGTGTCAGTATTGAGAGACTGAGTGAATAGAAAACTACGTAGCTCTTTTTGGTACAAGCCTTGACAATCTTGAGCTTTTACAAGACGACGGGGTAACGCAGCATATTACTTTTGTCAGCAATTCAAATATTATCATGTCCTACCGGTGCAAGTTGGAACGGAGTTATCCCATGAACCATCTGTACAGGTCAGTTCACCAGGACCACTCAATGTGTAGCCGTCATCACAAGTATAATTCACCGTTGCTCCAAGTGTGTAGGTAGTTCCGGTCTTCTGGCCATTTGTTGGTGCTGCACCAGGATCAGTACAGTCGTTAGCTGAATAAATTAATGAATATCGATTTGGCATTGTTTTTGAATCTCAATAATCGATAATGATTAGGGTTTATTGCACTAAATTTGGGCTATACCGCGTCGTATTAGAATGATGTGTCCGTGTTTTGACGAGTTGCGCAGCAACGAGTCAAAATGTGGACAAATCACTCTAATACGTCGCTGTATCGCCAAAATGCCGTGCAATCACCCCTTTATCATACATGCATACCTTTGTTATGGCTGTTCTCATAAGGGCATTCCGAATTGGCGACGACATCGACAGAAATCGACCTTGCTAGCTCCTTGCTGACTCATAAAAAGTTAGTTGCTAAGGAGTGATGGTGACCACATCACTTGTTGACATTATTTCGCTGTTGGGCCATTCCACTTCAAATGTGTGGTTATGGTAACTTTAATAGCGAAAAATTTACATATTAAGATGTCGACAGGTTTAAACAATCTGCAAAACGTTTATCTTAAAACTTAAGTATAGCCTTAGATGTAAAATATAGGCTTGAGTGTGTAAAATGAGTTTTTTTCATGTTTTGCAGGATATACTTATCTCTTCGCTAAAGTTATGAGGCCCGCCATAATTCGGGTCAAAATACTAGCGCTCGACTTTGTTCAAGTCGGTGAATTTAAAAAAAAAAATTAATAGCTTCTCTTGTGTCTCTCCTATTTCATACAAACATATTTTAAATTTAGCAGCCCGGGCCTAAGGCCAGGTTTTCCTTATGATTAATTGAACGCGTTACCTTCGATTCTTTGCAGTAGCGAGTTAGTTTCTGCCTGCTGCTCGCGCCCGATCGAGTTTCAATAGCTCATCGGGGCTATCAAAGCATAGAGCAAGCAGCTTTCTACAACATATGAAGGAAAAGTGGATTTAGTAGCCGTACCAGTCGGTTTATCTGCAAGAATTATGCATGTCCTTAGACTTCAAATATGCCGAATTTGCCATCTCAGAAAATAATTTGTGAACGGATTAGGGAAAAACATCAAGTGGGTGCACTGTATAGCGTCGTAACTCATTCACGTACATTTTGTTGCAGTACGTATACAGTATACGAATAAGTGTTCACATCGTTGGCTCGAATGTCTTCGTTACTTGTTTGCCTAAATAGAACTTAACTCATTTTACCTACCAAAAGGAAAGTTTGAATTTCTTCGGCGTATCTTAAATCGTAGCCAAAACCAGCTCGGGAACATGATCGTGACTTCGTGAATCTTACTGTACAAATCGCAAATCGGAAATATAATATATGTGCAACTTTTCTGTCACGAGCATTTTCAGTATGGTCTGATTTTTATGGCGCACTTATGGCTATACGCAATATTATTCACTGCGTAGATATTAAAACTCGTCAACAGGAAACTTGTCGTGAGGCGGTTCTGTCATGATGCACTGTCGAATGGGGCCGTAATCTTCAGCAGCGTAGATGACACAAAAACACCGTGTGAGCAAAAGAAAGTTGACGGGGAACCGTGAATAATGAAAGGTGTCGGTTGCAAAACTTACAAATTTTCAATGAATTAGTTTGTGTGTTTATTTTTTAGTAAAACTATACTGGTACCCGAGTCCAATGCCAATGAACTGAGTGTCTTATTCGCTCAGCTTTTTTCTATGTATACCACCGAATTCGAAGGTCACGCGTAAGCGTAGCTGTAAGTAGTTCCGGTTACAGTAAAAATATAATTCATATTATAACATGTTGAAATACGGGTTCAGATCAGTACACTTAAAACAATATAAGAATGACAATACAGGCATAGTAGGTATGATAAAGCGAGTTTTAGTCTTAGCGAGTTTTACTGCACTTTTGATGGAGGAACTGACTTCAAGATTTTCAAAGACACCTTTTACCATTCAAGATGTCTCCCATTAGTCTGAATTTGAATCGAATGTCGTCAGATGGGCCCGGTTTAGAAATTTTGACGACAGGATGCACATGTTTAAAAATACATATTCTTACGTGTACACGTTGGTAATGTGCTCAGTATTGTGGCTGAACAGGTTACAGTAGCTGTGCCAGAGATTGTGTACCCAGTGGCACACTCAACATCGGCGGAGCCGGGGTCGGTGATTTCATTGTTCAGGGGTGGACTGCCACCAACCCATTGTAGAGGCGCTGTAAGACTTGGTGCTGCACATTGTCCTTATAAAATAGAAATAGAAGAAAAGAAAATCATAATGCATTCAAAATATTCTCATTGAGAATGGAGATTTAATGAAATCCGATCGAGAATACTACAAGGAGGCCTGTAGGGTCACTGTACGATACGAAAAAGGAAAGCGACCACTTATATTAAGCACATGAATATATGGCATCGCGCTGGAGACAGAAATACGCGTACGCCTCCAGTATATGTATTTACTTTCTCGATGTTTTGAGCACAATTGCCTACATGCCGAAACGTGTACACAGGGTCAAGTACTGCTAGAGTGAGTGCGACTCTGTATGACAATTTCAAATGCTGACTGAAAAGTCAGCCAGTGTGTTACTCACTTTTTTCTTTCAATATTGTTTTAATTGAACAAAACAGTGCTTATTTTGCTGTTCGGTCATGATTTATCAAAGTTAAAGAAGCACTCCCACTTGGTAACATTTTAAAAACACATTCTTGTAATGCCAACGGTCGATATTTGACGTGGCGACTCCGCTCGGATCGCGAGATATCGATAAAAACATGTCATTTCCCGAGCGTATTTTTCAAATCCAGAAGTTTTACGATCGTTTCTGGTTATGACCCGAAATCCCACGAAAGTGTGTTGTTGTGCTGATTGATGATATTCTAAGGAGTCCAAAAACGTTCGAATGACGCAATTAATTTACCTCCTACTGCGATGACTTTCTATACATCATCATCAATGCCTTTACCTCTGGCAATTCCTTTTTAAAACTTCTCCTTAGTTTTGTAGTTTTCATTATTCTCGATCACTTGTATTAAATTTTTAAACAATACCACATAGATATCAGTTGTTACGTGTAAAATATTAGTTGCCTCTGATGACTACATTTTGTCGTCTGCCACACAGTTACGCGTGGTTCGATACATAGCGGCCGCCGCATGTGGTATGCGCGCATACCACGCGGCGGCCACTATGCATACTATGTATCAACCGCACCTATCTGTGCTAGTCACACAGTTTTTCGGGGTTTTTTTTGCCGAGTCAGTAGGACTCGGTTTTCTCCCATGGACATGACCGTTCAACGACGCGAGTGGTACTGCTGTGGCATACAGCAGTGTCAGCGTAGACTCGTAATCCATAGCTTAGTTGACAATGGCTGAATTCAGGTGAGCCACCGGAATTCAAACTTTAACTTTTTTTGAGAACATGTTTTCATCGATATCTTATGATCCGCGCGCAGTCGCCAAGTCATATGTCGACCGTTGACATTAAAAAAATGTGCTTAAAAATGCTACCAAGTGGGAGTGCCTCTTTTAGAAAGAATATCTTACCATCGGTTCCGTCAAAATTCAAATACAAGAAGATAGACAAAAGTAGCAACAATAATTGATATCTGCAAGAAAATGAAAATAAGTTCATTACATACAGCGAAACTAACTAGAAAATAATAACAACTAATGTAGGAACTCAACAAATGTTAATGTGATTATACTATTTAAACGTCTTTTTCAGCAACTTTTGATCTAAAGGATACTCTAATAAGGCCTAACCAAAAAGTTGTGTTCTTCAGATAACCCGATCTACCCTATTTTTACCTGCCGACCCTAAACTTTTTAGAACTACGTAAACACGGAAGTAAAAACAAGAAAGAAAACAATCCGTAAAATCACGCGTTTTTTACTTACCATTTGATTTTTGCTTGATCAAAGATGTTTTTCAGGTTTGTATTCCTTTTATATGTGTGATACATTTTTTTCTGGAAATGTTGTGGCCAGTGGTTTAACGCCATTAACCCTTGAAAAAACGTATATTTAAAAAAATGTATATCAAAAAAAAACCCTACCTACACTATTTTTGAAAATCATGTAATCGGAACAGCATTTTTTGTTTTGCCTAACATGTCCAAGTAGGTTCTGCAGAACATTCAACAAACCTCTAGAAACGCAGCTACTGCTCTCGAGTAACAGTTGTCTGATATAAAAGGTGCTCTATTGACCTACCCCATCTTGTGAACAGGAGGTACGGTGGTGACCTTGAAAATGAAAAGGACAAAATTTATGTCTATTTGTACACACAGGCCTCTATGATCCATAAGTATAGTACACTACCTTATCGGTTAATTGTGAAATCATATTTGAAAAAGCATTCAACGATCACGTATGGTTTTGCGAGGCTAAAACATGTATATATGTTTTTACAATGTTCTGTTGAATAGTCAAAGAGACTTAGTCTTTTTTCAATAATGATTCCCCATTTCTGAACATTTGTAATTACCTGTATTTGTTTATGCACTTTACAAGTTGCAATGTCGCCTTTTGCTATGGGAATGATGGACCTGAACACATTACATTGAATAGAGTGATTTGCCATCTCTTGGAGACAAATGCGCATGGACAAGAGCGGTCCTATGCTCAGAGCGGGCAACAATCAAACATAACATCGCTTATAATTAACTAATTCAAAGTCAATTAGGGCTAAATTCATTGTTCGATTGCCTATTCCACAGAACAAGTGACTGTCAAACATGAAACACCTAGCCGAAGCCCAATTATTTGTGTAGGCTCGAATTCTGTCAGTCCGGACTTTGGGAGAGGTGTCGTTAAGTGAACGTCACTGCTGAGACATCTTAATGCTATCAAGTAAGTGAATTCATCAGGTGATCATCGTACGTTTGCTGATGTATCCAACATTTCTTTTAAATTTGTCAAAACCTCTGTTATGTAGCTTACTTTAAGGGAAAACCGCAAGACGTAGGAACAAAAAGCTTTTATGGGTTAGAATTCCCCAGCTGCTTTTAAAACTGGACAGAACCCATACATGTGCAATAACTTTTTTTTCTTAATACATGAATTTACCTTAAATTTACCTATATCTCCGCAGTGAGCAAAATCTACATAGCAGTTCATATTTACATTGACAAATCTTGACAGGAAACGATTTTGGCAACAGAAAGCTTCATACGATTGCCTCTCTACCAATAGCGGTCTGTTTTAAGACGGTGATAGTCTTTTATACTCAGTTAGCTTCAAACGAGCCCCCACAAGCGATAGATCAGAGAAGTACAATTTTATCTCTGTCACAAGGCGTACTCTACATTCACGGTCCGCCACGCTAATTACTGGAGGAGATACTTTCAAAATTATTGAGTAACGCCATAGCCTAACATTCTAGTGGCTCCCCTGCAGGTTACTGTACTTGAAGCTTTTCTGGAGTAGCTTCTTTCGGCTTTTCCCTATGAGTTTATGGTGCAAAACTTGAATGGAGCCGTACCTTATACACTTTGCATGGCAAGGAGTGAAGCTTTCGCAGACAGTGATTGGTCGACAAGAAGTAGACCATGAATGCGCGATTTTCATTGGCTGGATATTTATGTAAATAATAAGAAAGCTCACTTTTGGGTGTCTTCCTTTGAACAGCTTTTGAATGTTCATTGATTTTGAGTGAAGGTCTACGTCAATTTTTCTCGTCTATTATGTACAATAGTCTGATGCCTGAAAATGCCCTTCGCTTTACAACAAAGTGATTGCAAATGATTGCACATGAAGACTGTTTATTCGACACATACGCGTTGCCAACACAGTATGATTCACGCCATTTCACTTCAAAAATAACAAATAATTACTTAGCAGCAGCCTGATCCAATGCATGTTGTCGAAAACTGCCCAGGTTGCCTAGAGACCTGGCAATCATACAACTTGAATTTTGAATGGTCTTATACCAACCCTCTTCAAAGAACAGTAACCCATGAAACCCATGCCTGACTAACTTTTACAATGTTGAATTGTGTCTGAAATTTTAATTGTGTTCGGGGTCAGTCGTGTCGTGAAAATCGTCTCGTAATTGTCGTGCGTGAATTGTCTCATGTTACCTCTGTTCGTCAGCCAAACCAGACAGTTCATAGAGGTGCCTCTCTCGGGAACCATAGTGTGTACTCCGGCATCTCTATTTCTATGTAGTGTATAGTCAAACGAATGACACTGGTCATTTTGAAGTAAACTTTCGATAAATGTACGTTACCATGATGATTAAACGCGAGTACATTTTGAGCAATTCCAGGGCAAGTTTCGGACGTTCTATTCTTCTAAGGTAGTTTGCACCTCAAAAGTGACTTCTCTAACTTTCCTAGATGAATCTTTCAACCCTTCTGTTGTCAAACCAAGCAGAAAATTCAGGAGTCACCGAGCAAAGTTTGGTACCAGAGAAACAAATTACCAAGCATTTATCGATATTTGAAATTCAAAATGGCGGCAATCCCCGTTTTCTACATAAAGAAAATGTTCAGATAAAAATCAATCATCACTGTAGCATCGAATTGAATCCGATAAACCCTTCTACATTTATCTCGCCCAAGTTACATTTTTTCTTCCGGCATTTTTTTACCATTTTAATGTTGCTGTATAGAAACATTATGTTCAAAGGAAGTGAAACGCCATTCATAGTAACATTCACCTCGTTATTTGTACCGTACATATTTAAAAGTATGTGGGTTCCTACAAAGCACATGACATGATGATTATCTCTCCAATATAGATAAAAAATCGGCGGTCACTATGCAAAGTTTGTAATTAAAAAATTATTTACCGATATTTGAATTTCACAATAGCCTCCAACCCTATGTTCAGTCTATGAAGAAAAATCAACATTTCCTATTTTCAGAAAAAGTTTCTTTTACTGAGGCTCATCCTACCTTAACGGTTAGCTGTGTTAATTACAGGAATAAATCAATGTTTTCTACAGTTTTAAATGTTCACCAACTCAGAGGTACTTTCCAACTGGTGCGTTAAGTCATAACCTAACATTCTGAATGCTTACCTGTAGTTACTGTACCCGGTGTTTTCTGGAGTAGCTTCAGTCAGCTTCGCCCTATGAGCTAATGGTACAAACCTTGCATAGAGTCATACTTTATACACTTTGCATGGCAACCACTTGAGCTTTGGCTGTCAGTCATCGGTCGAAAAGAATTGAATGACCATGAATGTCTGATTTTTATTGGCTGAGAATTTAATTATGTAAGTAGGAAGCTCGCTTCGGCCGTCTTCCAGCGAATAGCTTTTCAATAATCGACAATACTAAGTGGAACGTCTACGTCGTTTTCCCATTGTTTGCTATTTACAATTAGAACGTTGCCTGATAATGCCTTTCGCTTTGCAACAACACGTTTCCAAAGGAAAAAAAATCATTGGACACCAACGTGATGCCAACACTGCATGAAAACCCGATAATTCAGATAAATTCACATTAATGAGTTGCCTGTATTATAGTATAATACACGTGAATTCACATGAATCCACATGAATACAGGCTTGCTGAATACAAAAAATGGATTCTTGACTGTATTCATCTGTATATGCACTCTTCAGCTAAAATACAGGCAATAATCCATGTTAATACAGTAAGTATTATAGGGTTTTTATGCAGTGCAAAACATAGTATAATTCATTATGATGGCAATTATTATGATAATTGATTATTTAGCCACACTCTGCTATCCAGGATTTTCTATTTTGTATTTAATTCAATGAATGTTGTCGAAAATTGCCCAGGTCGCCCAGAAACCAAACAATCATACCTCTTGAATTCTGAATGGTTGTCTTAGTTTTTTGAAAACTTAAATTTTATATTCTGTTCATTAGAGTGAAATACATGGATGGCGGCCATTTCGAATTCCAAATATCAATAAATCTTTGGTAATTTGTTTCTCCAATACTAAAATTTGCACGGTGACGTCAATTTTATTCGTGATGTTGATTGGTTGAAAGACTCCTTGAGGAAATACGTTGCGAACCCAAAACATACAGCATCCAGTCACCTAGCCGACAAACAACAGACAGAACCGCTTGGCCAAATCCTTACTCTCCAAAAAGAGTGGTTCAATAACCCAGTAAGTTGTTACATTTTGTGACTGCGACTTTTCCACACGTTGTAGAGTTCATGAAGCACTCACGCTGGCACACTCAACTATCACAAATCGCACACAAAATTTATCGAATCATACAATTGCGATTCCAATTTCATGAAACATTTGCAAAATGTGGGCGCTCTGAAAATGCGTTTTTCCGCTGCTGTATGCTTGTTTTTTTTATCTTCCTGGTTTGTCTTTCAGATTTTTTAATTTGTCTATATTTTCTAAACGTTGTCGCATTAACAACTTAGTCACTCGATGAATTTCTAAAAGAAACAAGTCCTTTCAAAATACACGAATAGTGTCGCTGCCATGAAAGTAACGCTCAAAATACTGCACATCAAAAAGAAATAGCAAGTGTAAAATATCAAAGGGCAACCAAAATGAATGCAAATAAGTTGAGACCATTGCCCCCAAAATGTTTACCCAACCCACATCCTGCACATGAACTTTGAGGGATAACATGTTTGAAAGTATGTCATGTTCATAATAATTTGCTACATGACTTCTGAAATATATATACTATATAACGTCATCCACAAAGGCGATTGTTAGAAGTTTCAAAGATAACACAGTATTTTAGTTCTGTGAGACATAGCAAATTATTTAATCACAGCAAAACTAACGAGCAAATACGAATAGCATATATTATTGCTCAAACTACTGACTATGTGCAAGAGGATGGCAAATGGTCACCTGTCTCTAGGTTACGTAGTCCCTTGTTTGAACTGTATCACATGAACTCGTCCGAATCGCCACCCGTGTGAAGTAGATCAGGACGGCTAAGAAATCCGAATTACCACCGTTCTAAGTCATCAACCGGCACTTTTGTTCCTGCACAAAATGCACGCAGCAACGTTTGCGTGCGCATCCCGTTATTTCGCGATTGATACCGTGTTCTCGTGACAGTTTTACGGAAAGGTGACTCGATAAATTCAGACTGACAAACAAACATTGAAGGCATGACCAGCAAAAGATCGAGTCGCTAAAGCTTTATCTATTCCTAAGAATGGAACTGGGTGTCAGTGTGAGTTCAACTGAATAAAGAAGTACCGTATGATCTTCGGGAAAACAACATAGAACGCACAAATTATCAATTCACTCGACGAACAACGATAAAGTTCCCTCATCACATAAACCATGCCGTAAATTCTCGATCGATTGGAATCGAGTTTTCAGGTGTGGCGGCGAAGACATCGGCTGTCAGCTACAGCCTAACTTGCCAGTGCAACGCTGAGGAGGCGAAAGTTGACACGGACAACAGAACAAAGTTTGCATCATGGCGCTTCTAAAACAGAGAGAGAGAGAGAGAGAGAGAGAGAGAGAGAGAGAGAGAGAGAGAGAGAGAGAGAGAGAGAGAGAGAGAGAGAGAGAGAGAGAGAGAGATACGGACAGACAGACAGACAGAGGGAGACAGACACAGATAAAGGCAGATAAAGAAGTATACGCATTTATGCAGGCAGATAGACAGACATACAAAATCGGCGGGCAAGTTTAGATACTACATTCCATTGTAATGCAAATATTTAACTTTTTACAGGCGACATGCCGACAATGCGATCGAATAAAAGACGGTAGAAGTTTTAGGTGGGTACATTTATAGACAGGAACTGACCACACAAACTGTACGTACACACTGAGCACAGTGAGAAATCCCGAAAATCTCGAGTTTTTTACTTGTTGAACTGTAATGACACAATAGCTCAGGCTTCACTTCAACGAACTCGATGTGCACCAACAATAGCGTTGCTTATACTATTCATTCACTGTGCATTGAGTGAATAGGACGTTTCAGGTCAATACTTATGAGAACCGCCGGCAGAAATGCTTTTCAGCTTTAGTAGGCAAGCTGTTATTGGTGTTGCTGGCTATGAATTATTTCTCGTTTAAATTCACAAGTCCAATTTAAGTTTTTTGAAGCTTTTAAAACAGAGAGAAAGAGAGAGAGAGAGAGAGAGAGAGAGAGAGAGAGAGAGAGAGAGAGAGAGAGAGAGAGAGAGAGAGAGAGAGAGAGAGAGAAGTATACACATATATGCAGGCAGACAGACAGACATACAAAATTGTTGGGCAAGTTTAGATACTACATTCTAATGTAATGCAAATATCTAACTTTCTACAGGCGAGATGCCGACCATTCGATCAAATGAAAGACGGTAGAAGTTTGAGGTGGTTACAGTTTTTGACAGTAACTGACCACACAAACTGTAATTACGCATTGAGCACAGTGAGAAATCCTGAAGATATCGAGTTTTTTACTTGTTGAACTGTAATGACACAATTGCTCAGGCTTCACTTCAACGAACTCGATATGCACCAACAGTAGCGTTGCTTAAACTATTCATTCACTGTGCATTGAGTGAACAGGACGTTTCGGGTCAATACGTATTAGAGCCGTCGGCAGAAATGCTTTTCAGCTTAAGTAGGCAAGCTGTTATTTTTGTTGCTGGCTAGGATTTATTTCTCTTTGAAATTCACAAGTCCGATTCAAGTTTTTTGACGCTTCTAAAACAGAGAGAGAGAGAGAGAGAGAGAGAGAGAGAGAGAGAGAGAGAGACAGACATGTAGACAGACAGACAGACAGACAGACAGACAGACAGACAGACAGACAGACAAAGGAAGACAGAAACAGAGACATGGACGCTGAGTATGTTTGATCATACGCAAAAAGTTCAAAATATGAGAGAGAGAGAGACAGAGAGAGAGAGAGAGAGAGAGAGAGAGAGAGAGAGAGAGAGAGAGAGAGAACAACAGACATGTAGTTTCACAGACATACGGGCACACAGAGAGACAGACAGAGACAGACAGAGAGAAACACAAACAGACATACAGGATATCGATGACAGATAAAGAAGTATACACTTATATATACATGCAGACAGACTCACATAATCGATCGGCAAGAAACGACATCCAACTTTAATGGACATATCTAACTTTCTACCGAAAACATGTGGACCATTATATAAATGAAATGTGATGGAAGTTGCAGGGGGGTCACATTAGCTTACATAGACCATAGGCGACCCAATAAGTACTACTGAGTTTTTCAGTGTTTTCTCTATCATTTTCTCTTCTTTCTTCATGCTCTGAATGATCGGAATAAATAAAATAAATGGTTTATATTACATACCTAGCCTCTGTAATCTTTATTTATTTTACACTCCATTACAAGGACGTATATCTCATACACACATGCTGTAATTAATTAGTCAACAACAACTAATTATGCTAATCCGTGGACTTATCAGGGATTTTACGGGTTGGTCAACATCGCGAAAGATAGGAATGGTTACTCCTTTTTCATTAACATCACTATCTTTCCGATGTTGACCACCTCTGATAAGTCCACGGATTAGCATAATTAGTTGTGTTTGACTAATCAATTACAGCATGTGTGTATGAGAGATATACGTCCTTGTAATGGAGTGTAAAATAAAATAAAGAGTCAAGAGGCTATAGGTTAGGCTATATAGTCATTTATTTTATTTACTACGATCAGTCAGCGCATGAAGAAAAGGAGAGGGGCTGACAGTGACAGAGAAAACTGAGAAAAACTCAATAATAAGCTTACCAATATGTATGGGCCGCCTATGCATAGACCGGAAGTAAACTCTCTAATGGTACACACGGAACACAATGAGAAATCTTGCAGATATCATATTGGTTTTTTTGTACTATGAAGATCATAAAGAGTTTACACCAGGCTTCGGTTTGTGACGGAATAGTGTAAATAAATCCTTATAAAACAAACATGCGAACTAATTATTAAAAAAATTAGCAACTTCTGCATTATCGATCAGTATGCAACCGTCAGCAACGAATTTAAAGAGCCAGCAAGCACATTATCTGTTGAATCATTAGATTTATTTTCAGTTAATAGAAAATCAAACGCGATATTTCATAGCAGCCTCACCCTTGCCCTCCCTATTTTCTATGTTCTTATCTGTATCTGAATACCTCTCTGTGCCAAGTTTGTGTCTTTCCTCCGACTCGCTGAGTTTTTTTTTATTAATCTGTGGGTCTGTATGTATGTCTGTCTTTCTTTCTTGCACTGGATCTCTCTTTTCTGCCACCTCTTTCCTTTGTTCATCAGTTCTCAGACTCTTCCATACCAAAATATCTACCACTTTTATCGCTACAAGTGTCTGTCTGTCTCCCTTTTCTGTCCATCTGTCTATTTATGTGTGTCTATCTTTTTATCTGCCTGTCTGTCACTTTTGTGTCTGTCTTTTCTTTCTGTATGTCTGACGTAGTCTTTCTCTGTCTCTTTGTCCTTCTCTTTTTTACTCACCCTCTCTCCTCCTTTTTCCTCCTGCAATACAGAGAGCTTATAACGTTTATATTTCCAGTTGATATCTGATATTTACAAGAAACTCATATTGCTACATGTCAAAAATAGAAAGACTTAACTTCTGATTTAATTGTAGTCATTTCTTATATTCTTAATTTTTTCCCCTCAAAATTTACTTAAACATGAAATATTTTCGTGTGATCTTAACATTTGCAGATACGTGAAAACGTTGAAAGATGAAAAAGGAAATTTGAATGTGGTGTTCAAATGAACAAAAAAAATCAAAACGCAAGCGAAAGTTCAAATAAAGGCTGGAAATGAAAAGAATCAATTTTAGAAACAAAAATAAAAATGAAATCAGAACACGTATAAAAATGAAAATCGGTGCAAGGATAAATTAAAGTCAAAAAATAAAATCACCTTAAGTTTTAAACTAAAATTTAAAATGCAAATCAGAAGGAAACTTAAGAAGAAAACTTAAAATGAGGATGACATTATTCACGCTAAAACTACACACACTATATATATATATATATATATATATATATAATATATATATATTATATATAATAATATATATATATATATATATATATATATATATATATATATATATATATATATATTAGTTCTGATGGTAATCAAAATAAAAAATAAGCAACGTTAGACTAATGACGCTAAAGGTTTATCTTCATTTCGACCCGAAGACAGTTGATGAGCGTAATTCACTGGGACTGCTGGTATGGTACGTGACAAAACATTGCTGATGGCATCTCTTCTGTTACCTGCCTTTGAATTTGGCAAATACTTGGTTGCCACTTGTTGACATATTAAGCAATCTGCAAATGCACATTGCCCTGATAAATTGAAAGCACACTTTTTGCTTGGGTTACGTTCATGACAGGACACATAGAATGTGTTCAGGTTCTCAGGCAAAATTATTGATGAGCGATATTCACTGTGGGAGAGTGCTGTTATTTTTTGCGACAAACATTGCTGACGGTGTGTCTATTGTTACCTGGTAACACCTGATACTTATAATTGAGCCTAGAATGGTGGCATGTCCATTCTTGCCTCTCTTTAATGCTTGCAAGCTCTAACCAGTACCGTTGATGTTGGTGTGACTCGTGTAAATAAAGTTTTCTCTGTTGAAAACTGAGATATAACAGTTCAGATTTTATGTCCCGGTTACAATATCAAATAGAGCTTGTAAATATCGTTCAGGTATCTAAAAGAGAAAATTGATGCAATCCTGCTGTAAAGTCGCCACTTATGTCACATGTGGTAGAACTTATATGAACATCTCAGCGTCTGCATTCTGTTTCAAGGTATTGGTACTTGTTTGTATGGGAATTTATTTAAATCTGTTAATGTCCCGTACATGGGATTTTATAATTGTCTTGACCCTTATGTGCTGGAGTTTTTTCTGTGGATTTATCAATACTGACTCCAGGCCCTCAATGTTACTACGAGTTATGAAGTTGTTGAGGCGTTATGTTCTGCATGAGAGAAACTTTTTATAAATGAAAGCACACAATCGTTTTCTTATTCCAATGGAATCGCAGTGAAAACCATTTACCTTGCTGCAGAAATTTTGAAAGACAAATGGTTTTTCAACGATTTCAAAGGCAGACGCGTAATCAATGAATATGCTTTAAATTATATAATGTAAGAAGATGGTTTTATACAGTGTCGATAGTATTTTGTTAGCGAAATTCAGTGTCGACGAGCAGGTAAGATTTTTTGCATTTAATGAGATGTAATACGCACCAGTCAAAGCTAGTCAAAGGACATATACCTGATTCTTTAGTGTGAACATTCTAAGCTTCAGAATCAGCCCAACACTAGCGATCATTGACAGTTTGGTTATGTTGTACAATCTCAGCATGTTTTCAAGGACTTGAATTTTGTTTTCAAAGTTTACTTGAAAAAGTTCGCGCAAAGTGGGTTAGGATCGGCTGCCCGGTTAGTTGACCTTGAGAGCGGAACTAGCCGCGCGTGGAGGTGGTAGATTTCAATTGCTCCAGCGATGAATAGGTAATATATATATATATATATATATATATATATATATATATATATATATATATATATATATATATATATATATATATATATATATATATATATATATATATATATATATATAGGATCGACTGAAAGCCAAAATATGCCTTGATTGAAAGACCAAGCTCACGTGTTGCATATGTAAGTTTTCGTGTGGACTGGCTCCACCCTGACGCACTGATGTGTATGACAAAAACCGTACAGTTGTTCAACATCCTGTCATGAGTCCCTCGAACTGTAGTTCAATAATATTCGGACACCGTGACATGACCGGCAGGAAACGTCAATACTCATGCAGCTACTTGTTTCCTCAGTTGTGTCTACTTTAATGCGTCGGCATGTTCAGTGTATGTTCTTCTCCAGTCGCCGGGGGTGTTCATTCGCGCGTAAAATAGTTAATTGCTTGGTCTCTAAACATGCTTGTCTCAATTCATGGCCGCGAGCGCGGTTCCAACAATTTGACCAGCTAACCTCAAAATTATATTGTGTGCCTAAATTGTAATTGTAATTGTATATATTCAATGGAGTGTCTTATGAACATTTTTTACACTTTTCGGCACAAATAAAGGCACGACTATATAATGGCTATTCGGAGATGAATAAGTATGTCAAAGATCTATAGCCGAAAGCAAATTGTGCCTCGATTGAAAGACCAAACACATGTGTTGCATATATAAGCTCCCGCGTTGACAGGTTCCACCCTATTGCATGTTTGACAAAAACCTTACTGCGGTTTAACGTAATGATAAATGAATATATTCAAAGCTCACAAAATAGTTTGAATTTAATTGGAAACTGACACTTCAAACTTGCACAGCACTACTTATTTTACGTCTTATGTACACGTCTACCTCATTTCGCGATACTGCTTGAATTCTGCGATACTGTTTGAATATGTAAGGACATCGAATTGATAGAATTTTACTTAATTCTTTGAAAAGCGTCTACTTACAATAAATTTACTTCACTCTTTTAAATTGGGTGTTTTCAACTGATATGAGAACGAATTTACAGAATTATTGTCCAGAAAATGCGATATGGTTAATTGTTAAAGTGATAAGCATATTAACATTCGTAGCTGTGGCCTGAGAGACACAAATAGGGCCTGGGACAAACCTGACTCGTATGAAGAAAGTTGTCATAATATAAAAAATCTAAAAGTGAATGATGAATATCCCTTTCCGGAGTTTAGTCATATTATTTACTATGATATTATTGGCGTAATTTTTATTAAGTAAAATTTAAGCCCTTTATCCGTTTAAATATTCTATTTGTATTTTTTTGCGTTTTGCCTCCTCCAAAATTCTAAGGAATTTTTTACTTTGTATTTGGTATATTTGTTATTTCGATATTGGCCAGCCCTACTCCTATAAGCAGCCGAGAGACGAGGTCATCTCTACATTGTCTAATAACATTTGTGACAGTGCAGGGTCCGAAAGGCCAGCGAGCCGTAATACTTCTTGATTTCATTTCCCTGACATGCATTCTTGCTTTTTAATTCAGAGTTTAAAGTGACGTCTCGTGTAAAGGTATTGTTAATTTAAAAAGGTTGAAGACCTCAAATAGCGAGAGTTGAAACTTTTAGAAGAAGCAAGTGTTTAATTCGCAAAATTAAATATCTGAAATAGTCACACATAAGACTGACTTTAAGCTTTTATTTTATACCTAACTTACACCAGTATTCATTGGTAGCTAATGTATATATATATATGAGCCCTTGCGTACCAACACTATGACGGCTTGCATGAGATGCAAGCTCTGACAGACAATCTTCTTGTTAATAAAAACTTTGGTCTTGTAAATTGATAAATATATCGCCAAAGCACAGTAATTTCTGTTAGTTCAAAAGTAACATTCAATACTAGATAAGTATGAATTAATGCATTTTGCGTGACTTTATTGCGTTAATAAAGACATATTTTCATGTGTGCAGATTTTACGCTTTGAGAGTGGAAAAAGGCAATAGGTATGTAGCCTCAGTAAATGTGAATGGATTAAAATGAGCAGACCTAACAAATTCCTTGCGCCTACCCTTCATACTGTTAGGACAAGTAAACACAGTGCACAGTTTTAACAAATTGATTATTATAGCAATTAATTTCAATCTTGGACATAAGCGATACTGTACTACAATGTGGAATATTGCAAGACAGCTGGGTTATCAAACTTTACTAAACTTGATCTTGCCGTTGACGTCCCTGACAAGTCAAAATCCCCGAACCTTTACACAAACGGTACAAAATACTACATTTTATGTAAGTTTACTTACCACTTCATAGTATAAATAATTTATTGCACAGTCTTGTGTGAGCTTCGAGCGGGAACACATAATGGATTATCCACGCGTTTCCACTTTCTTGGGGCAACTTCGGTCATTATTTCCTCGCTTGGGTATTAGATTTCATTCTGACTCCTATTCCCCGGGATACAAACTTTGGGTAGTTGTCTGACCTTCGTTCTAGGTCATCAACTGCCCCTTTTTACTCCAATTACCTGACCGAAGGTGCCTTTGCCAAATTTGTAGTGTTAGTTAAACGTTATTTACTTTGTTCCTTAGCATAGTTTTAAGGGAAGTTTTTTAAGTTTTTGCATGTACAAGAAGTTCTCCGTTGGTTTCCTTTCATTTGCAATTAACAAGGCTAGTTGATCACAATGCAGTTGTGGCGTGTTTCACAAAATGGACTATCCATAAATAGTTACTTTTTGCCGAAGGGATCCAGGAACCGTTGATAGTCCTCGTACGGCCAATATTGGTTGTGTATCCACGAGTTACGTTCAGATCCTGTTCCTATCGCAAAGGTCCGACTCACCTGTAGAAACACTGAGATTCCAATGGTGTAAGTTTCCCACGCTTCTGTACTTAACATAACCTAAATTCAAAACTTGGCGGGTGTATTGCAAAAAGCAATTTTCTCTGTGGCCTGGTTCCACAATCAGGCACGACTAAGTATCAACCCAAAAGACACTCCTCTGTGGCCTGGTTCCACAATCAGGGACGATTAAGCTTCAACCAAAATGACATATCTCTGTGGCCTGGTTCCACAAACAGAAGCGGCTAAGATTCAACCTAAATGACAAATCAGGTCACAAGCTGATGACTGACAGTAATGTTCTTTTGTCAAGTATACACTCTTTTCTATTGGACCGGTAAGGTCAAAGAAGTCAAGCCTTTTAAGAGAGGGTAAGGGGCAAAGGGAAATATTTATGTGAAGCACGTGCCCAGACTGACTTGATTTGACAGACAAAGAGGCAGGTAGATGAACTTCTTATCATATTTAAACTTGACATTGTACCTATATCTTGCTTTCAAGTGCAATCTCATAAAGTGCAATCTTTTCAAATGAGGTGTAAATAGAGAAACCCGGTGTTCACATTAAATCACAACAAACGGAATGCTTTGCTAGATTGGTTATCAACACCTACTCGACTAATGGACATACTCTTCGTATTGACAATGATATCAAAGCTAATAAACGCACCTAATTATGTCTTGAAACATATGAATTACTTTTCAGTGAAAGCAAGCAAAGTATATTACTATAACGATTGGCGAATATAAAATGCACATTCGCCAATCGTGATATTCAATATTTTCGACAAGAACGATTTTCGATTTTATCTGGAATGATATGTGACATCAAAACCAGTCTTTTACCACAGTTCAATCATGAAGACCTGTGTGATTAGACCTAGCTTGTCAGTATTCACCACTTTGTCCGACATTATACACCCTGGATCACACAAATTAACACACTTTTAACATATACACGCTGTTCACTGGTACTTCAGATAACGATTGATAATAGCAAAGTGAGGTAGTAAACGTTTATCAGAGCCATTTTCTCAGCAAGAAAGCTAAGTGTATCTTGTGGAAACCCAATCAACAGTTCACTGTCTTTCAGACCTTCAGACCCCAGGGTTATGTTACGGTAGCGTCGGAAATGTTGACATGATAATGAATGAAAAACATCACTGAGGGTTAAGCATGTTCTTTTATAGTGTATATTTCACACAACGGTGACGCCTGCTAGTTAACAGAGTTGGGTCAGCCAAAAAAGCACATCAATGAATGTACAGTCCTGAATAAAATTCCCTAAGGCTATAGTTCGCATTTCAACACACCTCTGTTAAACCATAAAGAAAAAGCCAAACACAAAGTACTTTGTCAGGTCAAGGTGGTGCCTTCCGTTTTAAATAATTATAAGCGCTCTGTTACAGAGGCATCAGTACTCAGACACGTTTGCACGATGGCACACTACTCATGAAAGGGAATTTTCATAGTATGATTTTAACTTGTGGTCTCTATCTGACATGACGTGGACAGCTGTTCCAAGAGTTCTTTGTATATTCTCAATGATTTTCTAACAACCAGACAGCAGAACATAACCTAAAACTTGTTAGAATACCAATTAGAAATTTACTCCATTAATAATATAATTTTTCACGATTTCGAAAAATTATATAATTTGATTTAAACTCCTAATTTGTCTCTGACAAGACAGGACTGTTCCATCGATTTTCACAGAAATGTTTCAAATTATGTGATCTTTTAATCTCTGTACTTTTAGTTTGTTCATTTATCTCCTCATCAATATCTTTCACAATATTATCCAATTTAATGTCGATTGCTGTAAGAAAATAATATTGTCAATCAAAATATTCTTCCCTCTAAAAATACACCTTTATTTTCTAATTATTATCTGCTCGCATAAAAGCCTAATCTATTTCCACAGTTGCATTAAAAGCACTCTTGTCATTGTACCTCCGTCACACTTTTCTTTAACATGGACTTGTTATAGACACGTTTTTAACACATTTGCAGTGTTCACCAGTATAGCAGATAACAATTCACAATGACCATGTTAATATGTCGATTGCTTGCGGAGATTGATATTATCTATTAAAACATTCTTCTGTCTTTAATACACCTTCATGCACTATTATCATATGCTTACATCCGAGTCTAGTCAATTTCTACATTAAATGTAGAAATTGACTTTTTCAATCAAAATCACCTGCTTCAATGTGACAACACCATGTCACATCGCATATAAGTACCTTTTAATTTACAAAAAAACAGCCTTCCACACAAAAATTATAGAAGGAAAGATAAGTTTACAATATTGAGTCCTAGTCACTCCTAGTTCTCTTGTCTTCATACCTTCATTCAAATGGACTTTTGTTGTGATGGCGTCAGACCGGTCAAGATAATAAATGAAATTGCAAAACAATAAATTGTCCTCCAATAAATTGTCCTCCAATCTACGTCGACTTTGAGGAACTCTGGAACAAAAAGAGAGGGCCTGGCTTTTTTCGAGACAATGTTTACACGTCATACTTCATTTTTTTTATAATCATTGCTCATTTGAGTATTTGACTCTGATCAACGCATGTATTTTCAGCAGTGTTGGTCTTGGAGCACCAGAAAACGGCATAAAAATTACGAAGTGTCAAATTGGCTAAAAAGAAGGTTATGAAGGTGTGGCCCATCACTGCCAATGTTATAAACTTCAGAAGCACCTGGAGACTCGCGATGGAAAACATTCAGTGATTGACATCAACCTCCACAAACCGAATATAATGGCGTTTTCTATTCTGAGTGTAAGTAGACGTTTGCCAATATGAGCGGTTGGGGGACACAACGCTTATTAAAGGGCGCTTTGTGTGCTCGTTGCTATGTAAAAGATAGCTAGCTATAGGTCAATAGTGGGCCGGCTGGCCATACTTTTTTCTTATCTTTGAAAGGAGAACAGGATAATAGGACGTCACGGTTCCCTCGCCCTGATGACTAATAACATGTGCAGTGATCTTAAATGTACTAACTCTGCCGGAACTGTATGTAGTCTTAAAAATATCTCTGACGGCATTATTGTACACCTTTCATTTGTCAGATCTTAACTTCAGTCACATATAATGCAGGGTATTGATAAACATTTTTGAAAGTTCGATTTACACAGTTTGATTTAAGTAGTATTCACTTATTTGGAAGGAAGTTAAATTATGAAATACTTCTTGTTGATAGAGATGACTAGCTGCGCGCTCTAAATTTAATGATGCAATTTTTTTTATGATCTACCGAAGAGATGAATGGAATGACTAACTTTGTGAGTGAGATCCTATTGTGTCTCTTTTGAAAGGCCAAGCCCGTATTTTTCATGTTGATGTGCCTTTTCGAATGGTTCAAATTCTCCTAAACGTACTAAAAATCACATTTTCTTTTAGGTGTGACAACATTGATCATTAAATCGGCCACATGCTACCTGTCCCGAATAAAAATTCCAAGGCAACCTAATTGCTCGTATGTCAACACACCCCAACCACAGAGGTGTGTGTTTTCAGAAAAGGCCAGCAGACAGAAAGGCATTGTCAGGTCACGTTGTTGCCTTTCCTTTTTAAGTATTATAACCACTTTGTTACAAAACCATAGCTACACTGACAGGTTGACTCGATGATACGCTACTCTTGAAATGGGGATTTTTCATGGCGTAGGTGGTCGTTTAAAGAGTGTTTCATTAACTCTCAATTATTTCCAACAACGGGAAAGCAGGGAGTAAACTCACACTTGCTATATGACACTTTAAAATTGGTTTCATCAATAATATGTCTATTACACGATTCCGAAATCAATATGATTTGGTTTGAATGCCTCATTTTACTATGACTAGGCTGAATTGCCCTATCGAATTTCGCAGAATTTATTTAAATTATAAACTTTGAATATCTGTTCTTTTTATGTGTTATTTTACCTCCGCGTCAAAATCTTATCCTCAGTATATTCCCATAAAATGTCAATTGCTTCGGTAGAATTACATTATCAATTAAAATATCCTTCTGTCTAAAATACACCTTCACGCTCTATTACCATCTGCTTACATCAAGGTCTAGTCAATTTCTACATTTGAATCAAAAGCATCCGCTTCAATATGACAATACTATGTCATATTGCAGATAAGCACCTTTTAATTTCCAAGGAATGGCTTCTACACAAAAATCACAGAATGAAAGCTAAGTTTGTATTTGTGATTCCAAGTTACCAGTTCTATTCCCAGATCTTCATTTAAATGCATACTTGTTCTGCTTTCATCAGATCGTAAAGATTAATAATTGTAAATAATAAATTGTTTGGTAAACGTTTCTTTGCCAATTAACAGAGGTGAATCAACTCAAGTTTACAAGTTACAAGGTCTTTCAACAATGATTTCATTGTACAAAAGACACACATGTGCTAAATTGTAATAGCTTGCGACTAAGATGTCCATCTTATAATGCATTACAGTCTACAACATGCCAAATAATTTTTAACTTGCAGTCTATAATCGAGCCAGAAGCAAGAGTGAAATATTACCGCTCAACGCTTTCAGTATGAGCTCCCCACGCAGCTGTGTTTGTGTAAGTCAGGCTATGATTTCTATACGCACATATATAAGCCTGGCGGCCTTCCTATCTTCGTCAATTTTGAAGGACTGTAGTTTGAAAACAAACTCTATTTGAGACAGCTTTCACCCATCGCAATTCATTGCCCTTTCAAAATTTAAAATCATCACTCATTTGATATTTTATGCTTGCCATTATTAGCGACAGTGTTGAATGCAGAGAGTACTTGTACGCACTCAAGTTCACATTCATTAACCTCCTTGCAAAGTTTTGCAAGCATCGTAGTTTGAAGCGGCCGTTCACAGTAAAATTATCAAATATTTACCCCTCTGTGTCCATGTCTCTGTTTCTGTCCCCCTCTGTCTGTCTGTCTGTGTCTGTCTGTCTGTCTGTCTGTCTGTCTCTCTGTCTCTATCTCTCATCTCTCTCTCTCTCTCTCTCCTCTGTCTCTCTGTCTCTATCTCTCATATTTTGAACTTTTTGCGTATGATCAAACATACTCAGCGCTACACGTTGACAATATGTGCCCCTATATAGCTGAGTTTTTGTACGCGTTGCCCTGTTTCTGTGTTCGCACACCCACAAGTGAAAATACCTTCATATCTCCGTCGACTTAGAGGCATCCTAGAACAAAAACAAAGGCCTCGCTCAAGACAATTTCTGGCAGTCATATTTACTACTTTCAATAACTGTTGCTCATTTGAGATTTGACTCTGACCAACGGCATGTATTTTCGGTAGTTATGGACTTAGAGCACTAGAAAAGGGCAAGAAGAATTAAAAAGTCTCAAATTGACCAAAAAGAGGGTTATGAATGTATGACCCATCACAGCCAACGTTCTAAACTTCAGAAACACCTTGAGACTCGCGACGGATACAATTATTTGATTTGCATTAATTTTGTATTCCATCCTAAAGTATTCACAAACAGCATAAAACTGGCGTTTTCTCTTCTGAGTGCACTTAGGCATTTGCCAGTGTGAGTTTGTTAGGGTTCAAAACTCTCATTAAAGGGCGCTTTATGTGCTCTTTGCTATGTAAAGGGATAACTAGGTTAATAGTGCGCTGGCCGGCCATGGCTTGTCCTTATCTTTGAAAGAAGAACAGGATAATAGGACGTCGCGGTTCCCATGCACTAATGAGTAAGAACATGTGCAGCGGTCTAAAACGGACTAACTACGCTGGGACTCTAGTGTTGAAAATTGTTGGGAAATATAATCTTGTATTACGTCATTATTAGTAGAGTGTCCAACTGCATAAACTCAGATAGCATTCCTGCTAAGATTTAAGCTTTGGGGCATCACTTTCTATCTCTGTTTATTTTACCAACCAGTGATTCAATTTGCTAAAAAAATATGTGTAATCCATCACGTGTCTTACTGGTGACTCTGGACACTTTTCCCGCCAAAAGTGGTTTATCAACGACAAACTTCGCCCTCCTAATCAGTGATATTTCTACCCTCAACAGAGACACTTCACGTCACTGGACTCTATGCACGGTCACTCACTCAAGTGTTATGCTCCACTGCATTAGCCACTGTCTGTTATTAGTATAGTAATAAAGTAGCCACTTATAGTATAAGACGACTTCGTCTCCTGATTGCTGTCTCAGACCTGGTCATATTGCTCAAATAATTTCCGGTGCGGAGACCAGGGTTGCGAGACTAGAAGCATATTTCCAACTATGTATTTTCAACTCCCAAACGCATTGGCTATTTCTTGCGTTTCCACGCCATTTCTGCAGGTTGCGACGACTAACGCCTGTGACATGCTCTTAAATCAGACGTGTCTTTTGTTACAGACTTCATGTCAAGCTTTAAACCTTGTGATAAGTAGACGTGAAGGTCACCTCCTTTTTTATGAAGCAGTGCTATTCAAAAATAGAACATAAAATTTAACCACTCGTTTAGATCGTTGAGCTTCTGAAAAGAAAAGAAAATGAAAACTTTTGTCACATGAGAGGTTGCCTCAAAGTTTACATAGATGAAAAGGTGAACGTATTGTCTGCCCGCAGTGTAAAACAAGAAGTGAAAAACGTGAACAAGGAACATGCATGCGGCGTCAGCTCTCTCGAACAAAGCCTGAAAAGAGAATAGCACCGTTACGCTCAGTTGCACCACATTTCAGATTGTTGAGCTACAAATTCGCAGGCTTGAAATGCCATGATAGAGTGTTGTAGGTCACATGGAATCAATATCTTATGACGTCATTGGCACGCTCGGGTGCATTTTGAATGTACCCATCTCCTACAGGTGCAGATACTAGAGGTGCGCCACCACGATATGAATCCATAGGTACATGGTTCTCGCGTGTGAAGTGGCACGCACGTCTGTGATATGTACCATTAGTAAAGCCAGTGGACACGTGTATTATAGTCCAGTCAAAATATGGTTAGACCCACCACAAATTGCAACATAATTTTTTTCTTCAGAATGCATTTCAGAGAGGTACCCAGAACAACATATTAAAAGTTTACTCGAATCCGCCTTGGGGAAATATGACTAATTTGCAAAAAATCAAATATGGCGGCCAACCATCCGACAAAATAACATAATTGGCCATATATCATATGTTAAATAAGCTATTTCAGTGATTTCAAAGTCTGACACTAGTTATTAGGCTCAGGGAATCATTTTGGAGGTATAATTTTCCATATAGGCACTTCATTAATTTGCATAATTCCAATATGGCGGCCAACATTCCTCCAAAAGACATTTCGGTCATATACCACTTATTAAACAAGCTATTTCAGTGATTTTAAAGTTAAAAGTATATTTCTTTGGCACGGACAAATGATTTTCGAGATGTAATGATTTGCATATGTAATTTTTTAATTTGCATAAATCCAATATGTTGGCCAATATTCCTACAAAGGACATTGTCGTTCATATACCGCGCATTAAAAAAGCTATTTTAGTGATTTCAAACTTTTAATATTTTTCTTGGGTATGAAGAAACACTTTTTGTGGTTCAATTTTTACAAAAAACCTTTGACAATTTGCATAAATCAAATATGGCTGCCACATTATGCCCCATGGCTTAATAGCTTCTAATATAAATAATGGTTTGGTATAGTGTTTAGCACTAGGAAACTATCAAGAAGAAACTGTTAAGTCCTTCGATATTCATTTTTAGCTCATATTTGGTATGGATATAAATACCAAAAAGAGCTTATATGGTGAGTTTATGGCGTCTGTATGTATGTAGGTATGTAGGTATGTATGTGCGGATGTATGTCCGTCACACAGGCTCCCATACCGCCAAAGCTACCATCTCAGTATTTGGTGTACAGGTAGATGCAGGGGTTGAGATGTGACGTTGTTTCAGTGTCAAAAATATGCAAATGAGGTCAGAAAAAGGGGAAATCCTGTCAATGTGCAGGAGTGGTGGCAATAACTGAAACAGCGCACACATCTGAGTAAGAGGTTTTTGACCTTTAACTTATTTGTATGCCGGGTACCTATTATGTGCGAGAGTGGTGGCAGTAACTGGAACAGCTTATTATTCATTTCCTGTGATTGTTTATGAAATGTGACATATTAACAGACCTGCTCAAACCATGGATGTCTATTTTTGTACATCCATGGTTGAAACATTCTCTGCTATGCATGTTGCTAAAGTTGACCTCCAGTACCTAAAGTTTCAGACGTTATTTACTTTTGTCATTCTTGTTTTCTGGTTTAAATATTTCTTGTTGTTTTTCTGGTTGTGCAGAAATCATTGTCATAACATCAACGTAGAATTTTCCTGCACTTAACAGATAGAAACAACACTTATTGTTGATCTTTGGTATGTACCAATTCTGATCAAATTTGAGCGACACCGTATAATTGCGGTATTTTCAAAATTTGATTTTTTTTTATAACGACTGTTAATGATTGTTACTCGTCTGAATAATATTTCTCTTTCTGAATATAACATTGGATTCATCTGTGTACGGCATTTTCGTAATTTGTTTAAGTGTTTAACACTGTACAGTGTCAAAACATGTAATCTGTAATGTTTACTGTTAAAAAAAGACGTGTTCGAAATCTTTAGTCTTTAATTTAGACTGAACCCCCTTTTTATCGATGGGTGCATCTTTATAAGATCTCCTAGATGACAGGCAAGAAGTCATCACACATAACAGCAAAAATACATAAACACAACAAAACTAAAAAACAGAAAAAATGATTGACCAAAATAAAATATGCCATAATACGCACAAATTGAAACTTAGCACTATTGCAAACAATGTCAGATTCATAAAAACTTTATGCACACATAGACTCAAAAAAATCTGAAAACTGCATGCTTTAGCAAAGGCTTACAATTAATCCGAAAACAGAATCCAACTATTACACAATACAAACAAGTACTGTACATCTTGAGTCATTTTTCCAAGTGTCATTTTCCAGATGTACATGCTTGTATCGTGTAACAGTTGGATTCTGTTGGGCTGATGAGTTGTTTGAATTCATTTTAAGCCTTTCCTAAGCATGCAATTTTCAATTTTTTGTGAGTTTATGTGTTGATCAAGTTTTTAAGAGTCTGATATTTTTTGCATCAGAATGTTATTGCAAAACAAAATATTTGTTTTGTTATATAGCATTTAAAAAACAGTGTGAAAATTTCAGAAAATTTAACCCAGCCAGACTAGACTTATATATTCTTTGCAAATCTTAAAATTCGGATAAAACGGAAGCAGAAAATCGGGTGATTTGCATAAATTTGCATAAATTACCCCTTCTATATCATGCAACTTACGACTGCTTGCCAAGCTATAAGGTGAGCCTAACCAATTTTTAATCTTAGGTTAACAAATTAATCAAATTTGATGAATATTTGCAAAAAATTATTTTGAGCAAAATACGCTGCATTGGGTGCAGTGCCCTCTGAACAGTTTTTTCTTGATATTCCGGTTTCTAAAATCCCCACAGAACCTTATTTATATAAGAAGCTATTTGGTCATTAATTTGGCAGCCATATTTAATTTCTGAAAATTTCATCAAAGTGTCTTTTAAAAACATTGAACCGCAAAAGTTGTTTCTTCATGTTTAAGATATATATTTACACTTCAAAATGGTTGAAATAGATCGTTCAATACATGAATTTGTAGGTATATTGGCCGCCCTATTGGGTTTATGCAAATTAACGAAGTGCCAAGGCAAATCATTGCCTCTCAAAAATCATTTGTTCATGCCAAAGAATTATACTTTTACCTTTGAAATAACAGAAATGGTTAGTTTAACCTTTGACTGCTGTAATTATTTACACAAAAATTTTAATGCAATATTTTACCAATTTCTGTGAACTTTTCTGTACGTTTTTTCATAATTTTTGACCAAATGGATATCATTTTCCAGCAGCTACATTTTTTTTATTAAAATTTTGGCAAAACGCAGAAAAATTGACTGTGATACATTTTATATAGTTGACAATAATAGACTTTGGCGCCCAAAGGGTTAATACATGGTATATGACAGAAAATGTCTTTTGTATGTAGGTTGGCAACCCTATTGGATTTATACAAATTAACGAAATACGTAAGTATGCAAATCATTGCATCTCGAAAATTGTTTGTCCATGCCAAAGAAATATACTTTTAACTTTGAAATCACAGAAATGGCTTGTTTAACCCTTTGACTGCTGTAATTTTTTACACAAAAATTTTTATGCAATATTTGACCAATTTCTGCGAACTTTTCTGTACGTTTTTTCATAATTTTAGACCAAATGCATATCATTTTCCATCACCTACATAATTTTATCAAAATTTTGGCAAAAGGCAGAAAAATGACTGTGGTAAATTTTATTTATAAAGTTGACAAAAATAGATCTTGGCGCCAAAAGGGTTAATACGTGGTATATGACAGAAAATGTTTTTTGTAGGTATGTTGGCCACCATATTGGATTTATGCAAATTAACAAATTACCTATGCAAATCATTGCATCTCGAAAAACGTTTGTCCATGCCTGAGAAATATACTTTTAACTTTAAAATTACTGAAAGAGCTTGTTTAATATGTGGTTATGTACGAAAATGTCTTTTGTAGGAATGATGGCCGCCATATTGGAGATATGCAAATTAATGAAGTGCTATTGAAACATTATACCTCCAAAATGATTCCCTGAGCCAAATAACTAGTGTCAGACTTTGAAATCACTGAAATAGCTTGTTTAATATGTGATATATGGCCAATTATACTATTTTGTCGGATGGCTGGCAGCCATATTTGATTTATGCAAATTAGACATATTGCCCCAAGGTGGACTGGAGTAAATTTTTAATATGCTGTTCTTGGTACCTCACTAAAATGCATTCTGAAGAAAATTCTGTTGCAATTTGTGGTGGGTTAGGTGCCAAAATCTCGTAGATTGACTGGACTATTACGATATTTGCCATTGACAGACATCGAAATGTCGCGTGATGTCCTTTCAAGAGTGTTGTGAATACTCTTATTGATTTTCTAACTACCGCCGAGCAGAAAATCAACTTAGACTTGTTGAAATAATATTTGGAATTTCACATCCATAATAATACGAATATTTTATGACTACGAAATTAATATGATTTGTTTTGGACGCCTCATTTGTCTGTGATAGGGCCGAGTTGTTCCATCGAATTACGCTGAAAAACATTAAAGTTATATGCACTTTATATTCCCGTACAATTGCAATGTCGAATAGAATATGTACTCATTAATTCAACACTTGATTCACAGAAGGTAAGCCAAGTTTATGTTGCTGAGTTCTGGTCGTCATCGATCGTCTGCCTTAATACATTCATATGATTTCTGTTGTGATGGCGCAAGACCTGTTATCATAACAATAGCACCAGTGGACGAAAATTGACGGATAAATTTGTCCTTTTCTGGTGTATTTCAATGCACCCTTGATATCGCCACTTGTAAGAGATGGATGAATTAACAATGCAATCAAACTACCCAGTGATGTAATTACGCTGATTGTAAGTTATCGACAAAACACTATCGCAAAATGTGAAGAGTGGCGACTCAGGTGTTCATTTATTAACATCTCTCTCTCTCTCTCTCTCTCTCTCTCTCTCTCTCTCTCTCTCTCTCTCTCTCTCTCTCTCTCTCTCTCTCTCTCTCTCTCTCTCTCTCTCTCTCTCTCTCTCTCTCTCCGATAGCTTTTGACAAGTATGATCAAGTATAGAGCCAAAATTAAATATTAAGTGCTCCAGGTTTGCAATATGAGCTTCATTGTAAGCAGCCGTGTTTTGTAAGTGTTGCCTTTGTTGTCTGTAGGCCCCGACACAAGTGAAAATGCCTTGCAATCTGCGTTGACTTTGAGAAACTGTGCAACAACAACGAAGGCATCTTTCAAGGCAATGTTTACCAGTCATAGTTAACTAGTACTCTTTCAATATTGACAATCATTGCTCTTTAAAGAATTTGACTTTAACCATGTATTTGAGGCAGTGTTTGACATATAGCACTTTAGCCCACTCAAGTTCAAGTTCTGTAGTCTAAGTCTCTTGTTTTACCTGACCAAGCCGGTGTGAATTTGTGAAGCAATATTGCATAGAGTCACAACGTTTCAAATAAGTTAATCAGATTATGATCCCTTAATTCAACTTACTGAGCCAACCACTCTAAGACTAGCCATGGAACGAAATGTGCAATGGCATGTGCAGCTGGGTGTTCTTGCGCAGCTCTACAGATCGTAGGATAACTTGAAATGTTGTATTCTGAGTGTATCTAGGCATTTGCAAGTGTGAGGTTTCAGAGGTCAACATGATCATCAGCCGACGCGCTTTTGTCCTTTTCTTATTATGCGCTGCTGAAAGGAATGACAAGGGCAATCTCCGGTCACATACTTTGTGAAAAGAGAACGGTAAAATAGGATGCTACGGTAACCGTGCCCTTGTACTGAAATGTGAAGCGATCAACAAAGGAAAGAATTAGGAGCTTGGACTCGGACACCAAAAAAGCTCAAGAGCAGCAATCATACCCACTGCATTTCTCCTAGTTTAAATTTCAGTGACAGTGACTTTAAGAGAAAGGTCAACATTGTTGAAAGCTCTATTTAGAAGGCAAATTAAGGAAAGCATTCACTCATTTAAGAGAACGCTGAATTATGAAACGATGTTAGATATTAAAGGCATGGTTCATGCGTCAGATTGTCTTGCCAGGAAATCTACTTACTAGATTACTATTTCAATGGAAAACAAAAGGATATAAACCTTCATAATGGCTTACAGAGTAGAACAAAGTCGATCCATGGGATCGAGTCCCCTGCCTTTAAGCCCATGTGATACATGGATTTGAATGCGATATTTTAATGAATCTACCAAAAATAGACCCGTTGTGGTAAGAGTCGACAAAGACCAAAAAGTGCCTTGATTGAAAAAAAACCATACCTACGTATCACATATCTACTTGTTATAGCAGCTAACATAAATAGATTTAACACAAACTCTCTTTAAGTACAATTTACTTTCTCTTACAGGTGTCTGATCGTCTTTCACTGATATCGGGTAGATGCTACTGGTTGCTGAGTAATAGTCGCGAGGCTATTTAGGTCGTATTTAAATACACACAATAAACGACTATGAAGGCAAGAGTCAAATACAAAGTACAGTGTCAGGCCACGACATGGGACAATGAAGTCCATTTTCTTTCGACTTTTCAACGAGACGACCAAAATAGCTGTTTGAAGGACGGTACATGGTTATGACTACCGCCAACAATGCGCCCTGGCCATGGTTTAAAATACAGTGTTGTCGTACTTGATTGAATCGCCATTACGTCCGGCACGAGGGCGCTTTAATGTATCATGCGCCTCAAAAATGTATCTAATTTCCTCGAGGAAACCTCAAATTATTGTCTTAGCAGAGGTCTGTGATTTAGACGCATTCGGCCACAAATTAAAAAAAAGATTTGAATCGGTACTCATCGGATCATTACACACAATCTTATCCTAAGCGCATTGGTTTATTATTTTGCATTTCAATACGATTCTTGCGGGTTGCGATGACTGCCGCCAGTGACATGCTATTAAGCCAGGCGTGTGTTTTGTTACAAGATTCATGCCAAACCTTAAACCTTGTGAAAGTAATGAAGCAGTGATATTCAAACGTATGACATAAAAGTTAAACATTCATTTTTATATTCTAGAGCTTTTGAGAAAAAATACAATTATGTTCTCGCATTAGAGGCTCCCTCAAAATTTACATAAATGGAAAGCGGCACCCGCTCTGTGCCCGCAGTGTAAAGAACAGTTTTATCTAAAGAACGTTCATGCTTCATTAGCGACCCTTGAACATCGCCTTCGGAGAATAGCAGGGTTACGCTCAGTGCCAGCACGTTTCAACCTGTGGAGTTACAAATCCGAAGGCATGAAAAGTCACCCTGTAACCAAATACTTGCCTTTAGGGTTATTTAAGAAGAGGATATCGGTAATGCGGAAAACGACCTCTGCAATCATTCGTTCATGATGCAGTCACACCATTAGAAATAAGGGGGCTTAGGCCCTATATTATCACGCGTATTGACCCAGTTTTCCATGAATCAGCCTTTCAGGCATGATATTTCACACTGGCACTAGCAAAGAACTATAGGGGACTATTTGATAGGAATTCATGCACTTGTGTTATGAAGTCATGGCTAGGTCACAGCTGACATGACTGCGCTCATCTGTGCGTGGTCGCACACACCAAACCTCGAAACTGTGTCTGCGCTTGATCGGCCAAAGTGCGACACAAGCGGCAAAGCCGCGAGCTGCGAGTGAGCGCAGGTTATGTGGGTCTGACTGCTCCTGACAGGAATGTGATGACGTCAAAAGTGGGCGGTCTCTTATATGCTAATAAGTATATCTTCGGCCAATGATGACCGCCAGGCGTTATGTTCTTAGTAAGGCAACGGAAAAATCGTTTCCAACCAGATGAATCACCTTGCGATATATTTAACGACAATCATTGATTGGTTGTGAAAATAATATCATTTCCTCTAAACGCTTTATTCGACGGTGCCAAATCAGAAGTCATGCAATCGATTTAAAACAAATTATTTAAATTACGTGTAATTTATAATCTTTGTAATCTCTTTTTGTTAATTTTCCTCCCAAACAATTTCGCCTGCGGTATCTTCTGATTCAGCGTCAACTACTTGAGGATAATGATTTGATTGGAACTAATCTCATCTGCCTTTTTTCAAAGTTATACGTTTGTTTTTATGAGTAATAATTTGTAATTTTGCAACAATAGCTTTTGGACATCCAATACAATTTAGAAATTTGAACAGTATGAAGATCTAATTATCCAAAACTAGTTCCAATCGCGTTTATTCTAAATCACAATATCATTTGTCTCTAGATACATCTTTTCTGTCTATCATCACTTGCTCACATGTAAGCATAATCGATTTCAACATTTGTAATAATGTGCTATTATGCCACTGTTTCATTTACACATTATTATTGTTGACAACGTGGAACCATAAAATATCTCTTTCAAAGTAACTTGCCCTCAGTTTACCAGTATATTAGATAACAAATCAAAATTGCAATGTCGAATAGCGAACGTGATTTTTTATCAACATTTGAATCGTAGAAGGTTACCTACATGTTAGTTTATATAAGTGACTAACGGTTGTCCATTCCTTGTCGAGTTTGCATCCACAGGAAAGAGCAGAAATCAGAGATCTGAGGGAAAATGTGGCCATGTCAAATACATCCTTAATGGACAAGGGACTGTCAAGAACTGTAATGTACAAAATATTGTAAGTCGACACCATCAAGTATCTCATTGGTTTCCCTATACCTACACTGTAAAGTTAAGTGTTCAAGGATAGAACACCAATTAAACGCCTTTTTGTAACACTTTTTGAACGCGTCTAGACGTTCAGAAATTTAACACTACGTGTTCAACAAACGTTCAATTTTTGAACACGCGTGTGCAGATTTTGAACGCTACGTGTTCGTCAGACATTATATTGAACACCATGGTGTTCCATATCTGAACACACGTTGCATATGGAATGTGTTCAAAAAATTGAACGCATTTACGCGCTCAAAGGGCTGTAACACTTTTTGAACGCATGGACGCCGTTCAACGATAAGTGTGTTAAAGGCTAGAACACATGATATGCGCTTGTGGAACACCTTTAATTTTGGTCATTCACGGGGTGTTCAAGCCTTGAAATAATATAACAGACCACTGATTTCCAGTAAAATTATTTTATTCTAAAACTACACAAAACATTTCTAAAGTAAAATACAATAATTTACTGTACAATTGGCAAACAAACATTGCCACGTTATATGTAAAATTTGTCAGAGGAAAATACCAACGGCGTTAACACCCTCCTATCAAAACCTAAGCAATAAAAATCCCCACAAACACTTTAGATCGTTTTAAAAATATGAACAAAGTAATGTCAAAACAGGTTTTACTTAAATATTGTAGATTACGTTTTATGTTCACACTTGTTCAAAACGTACAAAATCATCTGAAAAAAGCTAAAAATTTGGCTCACCTATTGTGTTGAAAACGCGTATATGTATGAAATGCATACTTCATTTTTGTAAGATGGTTTTTTGAAGACATTTCCTATTGTATAGACAGTTGTAAGTTTTGAAGAAAAAAATTAGTCACGGCTTCTCTAGTGCACATGGTATATAGTTGTCCACACTAAAGTAAACACAACATGTCAAGTTGTCAAAGTGTCACAGTAAGGCACAACATGCAGAAAATGGGGAAAGTGGGTCCTTGGCAGGGTCAAATCTATTTCCTTGTCCAACAAAGTCCTTCATAAACAAAAGGTTTGTTTGTTTGTTTGTTTGTTTGTTTGTTTGTTTGTAATATATTTAAAAACCCTTAATAAATCGGTTACATTTCAAAAATATACTTCTCAGAAATTAAAAACATAACTTTAAAAACCTTTCAAATTCTGGTGTACCCTGCTATTAATTTTTTATACATTTTTTTTACCAAAAATGGTAAAAATCACCCTTAAAATAAAAAATGTAGATTTTATCATAACTTCAATATAAGCTTATCACATTCTGGTAATCCCAAATGTCTTAAAAATTTCTGAAACATCTTTAATGTCTTAAAAAACAAAGTTGCAAATTTCTGCATAATTTGAACAATCTGAAGAAGGCTATCATTAGAGATCTATGTCCTAAATATCAAAGCTGTTCAATAAGCAGTTTTGAAGAAGTTAATTAAAAATATATGATCAAAAATGACAAAAATTGCCATGAAGTATAAAAATTTGAATATTTCATCAAAACTAGCACAAATTTGACTAAGGTCATTCTTATAGGGACATGTTTACTAAAAATTGAAGACGTCAGTAAAAGAGAAGTAGATTTTTGCCAAAAAATAGCATAATTAGCCTCAAAAATATTATAAATTTGCATGTTTCATCATAATTTGAACATATCTGATTGGGGTAATTCCTGGGGACCTGTAATCCAAATATTAAAGGATTGGTACATGCTGTTTTGAAGAAAAGCCTTGGGATGTACAAATTGAGGACAATGCTACACATCCACCTATTTAGCTAAAAGCAAAGCTATAAACCAGTTGCTAAGAACAAGAGACGTGTTGAGCTACAATACAAAATAATCTTAGGTTTGGTAGCAGGCTATGATCAACTAAATGTTACAGGGGCATAAGCTTTCAAAGATGTGAAGTCTTCTTCATCAGATGCAAGGGGGAATGAAAAATTGAAGCAGAAAGTGACAGAAAATTCAATGTGAAAATTTCAGAAAATTCATTAATTCAGAGTGGATATTTTTACTCTGAATATTCTGTCGCTTTCAGCTTTAATTTTTCATTCCACCCTTGCATCTGATAAGGGAGACTACTCGTCTCTGAAAGCGTACTCTCCGGCAACATTTAGTTGATCATAGCATGCTACCAAAGCTTAGATTAATTCAGAACAAAAATACAGAAACTTATCAAAATTCAGTTACTGGCCCTCGGAAGTCTAAATCTACATTAGAGATGAACTGAGGTGCTCAAGCTTGTTTCTATACAGGTACCTGTACACTCATCTTCTTCATTGTCTGTACCACCAGCTTCTGTAACAACTCTTCGATTTTCAGCTAAATCCAACTTTTTAGATCCTAAAAATAATGTAACAATAGGTAATAGATACTAAAAATAATGTAACAATAGGTAATATGGCGAGATGAGACTTTAATAAAAGACAAGGGGCTGATTAGGTTAAGGAAAAAGGGAGACTTTCATATGCAGTGCCTCTTTACACTTTTCAATACTGTTACAAATATTTGCTTCTCCTTGTCATCAACTGATTAAAAAAAAAAAGCCCAACTCTCATATGCTGAAACAATACATTGTATACTCTACGATGTTTAATTGATGTTTTATATGCGATTGTGTCTACTAAAAGACATGAGTTAGCCGTGATTACGCAGCTGTAAGCAAGGCGTATCGATCACGCTCAGGTCAAGGGTTATCGCTACAGTTGTGTTGCGATGACCCTTGACCCGAGTGAGATCGTTCGATAAGCCATGTCAGAAAGTACCACTGCGTATTCACAGTACGTCGTTGGTATACCAGCCACTGAAAGAAAACAGGTATCTTCACGTAGTTAAGCTATTTCAAAGTACAATACAATAAATTTCAAAGGATAATAATACAGATGCTTGAAAATCTAATACCTTTTACTATTTTGGAGAGAAAACTTACTCTTTCTGGTCTTGCTTCCGCAAGATCACGACTTCAGGGTGCACTTACATGAAAAATGTCGCAACTTCCGTTTTGATGCATCATGGGATAGGAAAGGCACCAAACTTGAACACCAAGTGTTTAGAAGTAGAACGCCTCTTGCACGCCGAAATAAAAAATTAAAACGTTCATGGTGGATTTCTGATTTTCTTTTTAAATTTTAAAAAATTCTACCAATAATAAACTTGTAAAATTATTTTGTGTACTTCCTTTTTTAGAAAAAAAAAACATGCTTTCAGCAATTGTAGACAGAAAATATTTTTCACTTAGTGTGAAATTTGTTACATCAAAATCCGTGTACGTCTGCCGGGCAGCGAGGCAGTAATAAATTTAATATAGCCATTGTAAAGTAAAAACACAAAAGATTGTTAATTGTTTCACAGTATTGCAATATTTCTGTGATGCTGAGTTTTTGAACACTTGAAGGAGATGGTTCTTAACACATCGTGTTCAGGTTTAGAACATCATTGTGAATAACATGAAAACTTGTGTTAACAATATGAACACTAGCCGTTCAAATTTGAACACCGAAATGTACATTTTGAACGCGTAAGACGCGTCTGGCGTCCACTATTTTTACAGTGTAGAGTTTATATTTTCGTGCTATTCAATGTAGGTCTCAGACAAGTTTACATGAACTTGAAACACGTCTTGAAACTCGAGATTTTCAAAATAGAAACTATTGGGATCACCTTGTTAATAAAGTCGTATGAACATAATTATTAGACGAACAAGACAAGCAGGACTAAAAGATAACTTCAACTCAGTTTACTTACCAACAAACGAAGTCGCCGGATGTTTTTCTGCATCAGCCATATTTTACCTTAACTTCCGGCAGGAAAATATCGTTGAAACGTCCGTAAATTGTGATTTTACTAGAATTCAATGCAGAGAGGCAAACATACACGATGTTTGTCTACTCGACTTAATTGTGTAACAAAACGTCACAGTCGTATGTCCAAGTCGACTGATCAAGACATATGACTTTAATAGCAGTTTCCCGCGCCTTTCTACACATGTATATTGCTTGACCCAGTGGGTTTTGTAAATAGATTAATTGGTATTTAAAATGTCGACTGTGTGTTAAGGTTAACTCGATTCAAAGACCAAGCACAAGTGTTGGGCAGTCTTTTCCCCGAAGTACAATGCAAACTGCAAGTAGGTCAACACTTGGACACCGGATGTATCACACGGTTGCACACAGTGAGAATACATTGAGAGGCCTAAATTGGCAAAACATGTTGGAAAATTCCCGTGTTTGAAGAGAATTTCTACTTGAAATGGGAGAATGCTTCGAAATTTTATTATAATTCTTTGATAAAAACTGGATAGATCATGGAGTTATCTTAAAGAACGTGTTGAATTCGCCGAAAATGGGAGCACGTTATGTTGTACTATGGCTTGAGTCTCTCATGGTGACCTGGTCACGCGTGCGATTTTATTTCTCATCTTTTAAGTTAATGTTCGATACCAGTCCTTCAATAAGCCCGCTGGCGAATATTTGCTTTAATGGCCTGACATAGGATTCCTCTTTCATAGAAAATAGTGCATCGTTTGATGTAACATCTATATATTTGTAAATATTCCTAATAGACCATGTTCCGAACCGCGCTAAACATTCCGAGATATCGTGAGAATATGTGGTTCGCAGTGGACGTGTTCTCGCAACACAGGACAAACTGCTTTAAACAGGACAAACAAGTCGCTAATTACGTTAAATTTCACTGCATAAAATATATGAAGTTGCAATCTTTGCTCAGTTCTGCACTTTTTCTAGTTCCATACAAAGTTTGACTTGTATTTCTAAACTGAAACCTGTTTCTACGGGCATGTATTAAAGTCTCGCGAGATCTCGCAATCAGCAGAACATCGTCTATTGCAACATTATTGGTGAAGAAAACATAAGCATAATTTTTTTTATTTTCCTTCAAATAAGACGATCATTATGATCATCTGAAAATGTCATTGACATGTTTAATAACCTATGCACACAGTCATTATAGCCTCGTATTCAGAGTTGCCGGCGACAGTACGTTGTTTTCACGACATTCCCATCACATACGTGTGACATTTATGTGAACGCAATAGCATGTTTAAAACACTGAATTCTTGTACAGGGCAATATCGATTATCACCCCCCACCCCCCACACCCCCCCCCAAAAAAAAAATAACCCGACCTACCCTAGTTCAAACCCCCCGACCCTAGACTTTTTTTGGACCTTGAAAACAAATCCCGCGAGATTGGCTGAGAGCGAGCGCAGCGTAGGGTATATCGTCATTGATGTTTTCAGGCAATAGCATGCTAATTTCTGTGTTTGATGAATTCTGGACCGCGGAGTGACGTCAGTAGGTGAAACACACACGAGCGCGGTGAATGAGAGATCAGACGATACAGAAGAGCGAATGATACAGAAAATGTGTGGAAAAATCAGAACTAAAAGTTATGTCATTTATGTATATTGAAACTTGAATATTGCTTTGGTGGTTGAAATATTCAAACTTCACCACGGCGCTGTGACGCAACAATGACGTAAAAAACAGCAAGTACCCGGATGACCTGCAGTCGAGAATTGGCCATTGAGGTTGAATTGCTGTCAACTCGGAAATGCCAAGTTCACTAACGAAAATTATTTATAACTGGTAAATTATACGATTCCGATCAGTTTATTGTAACATGGGCGGGAACAGAGGCAGTCCAATGTAAAACACGTACTATTCCCGTCGGGAATTCTCGTGTGAGATGACCGTTCGTTCTCGCGAGATTTGGCTTGTTTCAAAATGGCGGCGCCTTGTGATGACCGAACCAGGCTTTCAAAAGTGATCGAAAATAGTCATTTTGAACCAAATTTCACATTTTCTTTTGAACAGAGAGATTCTTTTGTCGGAAATACATATTGTCGAGTAGCATTTGTGGTAGATGATATCTTTAATTTCACGCAATCCGTGTAAAAGTATTCAAAATGGCCGCTTCCATGGAAGTGCACTCTTTTCAAACTCGTAGGTATATAGAGATTCCTTTCTAAATTTCGTGTACACACGTTAGTCTTAATGCTCGATTCGCAAGCGGCCTTCGGCCGCTCTCGCTGCGCTCGCTATTATAGACTACCACCCCGGTTTCAAGGTTTGAGGCAATCCTCATGTCAGAGAATGACTATGCCTGTGGTGCAGAGCTGTCACCACCCGACCATCGGCTACATAAAGAAGTTGCTTTGCGGCCACATCTCAGCCGTGCTGTACCAGTAGAGATCCCGTATTATGGAGCTGATGTAGGACAAAAAGATGTCTGTGCCCACTGTGGTTGTGATGAGGCACAGGTAGATGCTGAATTGAAAAAGCAATACAAGGCTGTCTTACCTATGTGTAATGCATGCCATGAACTTGGCAAAATGCCAATCACTTAGGCCTACCGCTCATTTGGCAAAAAGTAAAACAATCAGCAGCAGCAAAAAGCAGCAACAGAGTCTTTATCTGCATCACACAATGAAAAAGCTATGTCACGCTGCATTGATTGTCAATGCTACTTGTTTCTGTTTACAATATAAAGGAAAATGAGGGAACTCTCCACACATCAGCTCTACCATGATTGTTTAGTATTACGATATGGTGAATAAAAGGATCGTTGCATTTATATTGTGTGGAATACAAGGCGAGATACCGGTGAATCGATAGTGCTTTGACCCTAGTCATGTGATCTGGGTCCCCGGTAAACCGGTTTGTTGATTGAGTGATTTGTCTTAATGGTGTTTCGGAACCAAAAATAGGGTTCCTTCATCAGTCGCTCTCTTGTTTTGTATCCCCTCCGCTTGGTTGTGTGATGAAGTCATCTTCGTCCTCGAGGAGGAGAAGCCAGATTCGTTATTGAGAGAGTTAGCCACTATTGACTGACTCTATAGTGAGCGATCCGGTGTGTGGTGTCATATTATAATTAACATGACCCAGCATCGACCGGAGTTTCTGGACGCTTATAAGGATTTTTGTTTTAGGGCATATTTTGAGCGTTGCTAGTGCTCGTTATGTTAACAGTAAATGTTGTACTAATCTGAAAACGATTAGTTTGTTTTAGGCATTTAAATCGATTATCCGAACTTTTGGTTTTGTGTCAATTTTTCATGGACTTTGTAATAGATTTCGGGTCGATATTGGTGCCTGCTTTCCGGTGTTTGAAAAGCATGTTGTGAAAGGCTGTTTCGAGAAATAAATCTTATTTCTCTGTGTTTAGCCATTCCCAGGTTTCATGGTTTCGTTAACAATGTTTGCTGTAAACGGCCTTTGAAATTTGTTTGGTCTGAGGAGAGTATTGGTTTATTTAATTCATGAGTTGAGAAATTCAATAGACGGTATTAAAATTTTCCCATTTTCTTTTTTGCAGAGAAAAAAAAATTACCAAAAAAAATTTCCTACCTACCTACCCTATTTCTGAAGAGCATGTTACAGGAAACACAATTTTTTTTGGCCTAACAATTAAGGTTCAATGAATTCCTACCGCTTTATCATCCAACTCTCAACGGGGATAAATCAAAAACAAATTCACCATGGGCAAAAAAAAAATTATCCTCATTAAACTGATCAGTGATCCCTATAATCTTTGTCTACGGATAATTCAAATATAAAAAGTAACACTTTCCTATTGACATACAAATCTTCACACTCCATGTTCTACATATACATTCTTCTTTAAGACTGTAAAATTACGTTGGGTACACCCACATTGACTGTGAATCAGGACTAGAGGTTCAATTATCAATACCATGGGCTACTGCTCTAAAAATTATGGTCAATGAAGTGTGCAAACTCTGAAAAAATCAGTTGACATAGTCTGATCCCCTGCTTCATTTCTACCCTTGGCTGCGCTCACGAAAATAGAATTAGGTCGGAATTTTGGCTGCATATTAATGAACACAGTCACCTGACAAGATCATGTTATCAGCACAGGTGTATAGTAGCAAGCGTGGAAATTAGACGGAGAAACATGGAACATTAAAGTTATTTGCACGGCTTCAGTTTTAAGTCTCCGAATCTATATTTCTGTGATGGTATTTAGTGGTGAAATGACGATTGTCGTCTGTGTCTTTTTCAGAGGTAACAGACTATCCCACTTTTCCCATCTTCGGCAATGACTCAAATATAAGTGGTTTTTTTGTGTGTTTTTCACTCAATCTCGACATAGGATGCTTGTTTTGGGATCTATGGAGGTAAAATGAATCCATGAGCAAACGAAATCTAAATTTGGAGATAGCGCCAAGTTGGAAATAAATTCAATGCAATCACTGCGCTGGTACTATTGACAGCAATGCTTACAATAGCCCATACCCGGGCCTGACCCCATTTTCGTGAGGAGCGCAGCCAGCGGTAGAAAGGCAGGGGACAAGACAAGACTTGACATCTCTGTGCCAAGACTTTTTATTATTGTCTCATTTCGTTTTACAAGTGAAAGAACTATCATTATGAACTTTGTGATTAATGTAACCCACTTTCAAATCGAATTACTACTTATGTGTGTACAATATTCCTCATAGATATAGATAAAGAACTTGTTACTTTGAAAAAAGTCACTTGAACCTTTCCGAACTCGAGATGTGCACAGCAACCAATTCATTGTATTCAACTGGACCTCTTAGAACCTTTCCCAACACGATCAGTTTTTTTTTTCAGAGAGAGAAAGAGAGAGAGAGAGAGAGAGAGAGAGAGAGAGAGAGAGAGGGGGGGAGGGAGAAAGAAGGTTGAGGAGAGAGAGGGGAGAGAGATTATTGAAGGGAGGAGAAAGAGTGCAATTTTTTCAGCAATGCAGACATTCGTTTCTTCAGAGGACAAATATACCTGAGAACTAACGTCCATCACTTTGATTACCGATGATAGCATTTGCTGCCTTCAATTATCATACGTTAAAATACGACGCAATTCCTTTGATTGTACGAACACCTGTTGAAGAAGAGGCTGTGCATCTTCAACAACGAAGAGTACTCAGAACATGGTGATCGAACAAAGACGACTACTTAACTATATTCGACTGTCAGTTTAGAAACATATATCTCTCTCTGAGTTATCCTTCCAAATTATCCAGTTAAAAACACTTTAAGACATTGATTTAGTACGTACTCTCAGTTTGTCAAAATAAATTTTCATTTATTGTCACTATCACTTTAGAAAACATTAGAAATTCCACTTCATCGCATCATCTAGAACAGAATTAATGTTCTTTGATAGGTAAAATAATGGGAAGCAGTATGCGTCACACCAAAATTAAACTACGCCGGACAATAAAATTAATCAATGTTAATCCTACAGCAGAAGAACCACATCAGGATCTACCGTCTTGTTTGATTTTATTGCGAAGCATACGTAACGTCAATCTTGTTTGTAATAATGCGAGTCTTGTTGAGTTGATGTTGTTTTGTTTGTATTTCCTTAAGTCGTTCAACAGACAACCAACAAGACTCATGGTGATGACCACAGTATTTCTATCTATCTATCTATCTATCTATCTATCTATCTATCTATCTATCTATCTATCTATCTATCTATCTATCTATCTATCTATCTATCTATCTATCTATCTATCTATCTATCTATCTATCTATCTATCTATCTATCTATCTATCTATCTATCTATCTATCTATCTATCCATCTATCTATCTTTGATCATTATCTTTTGATTCAGTCTCCAGAACATTTCTATGCTAGCCTCGTTTTCTCTCCTGAGTTATTGATTTGTTTTTTGATTTTTCTTGTTTGAAAAAAGGGATGATGAAAGATATTCCAATGTTACATAAGTTTCCCATTAGTGTTTTAAAATATACTGTGTTCACTAGCATATTAGAATAAGGGAAAACGACAAGACATATATTATATTTCTTCGCTTTATTGCTTCAAATCTAAAATGCACATATCCTGACCAAACATACCGTATGTGTACTGAAGCAAGCCGTCAATGGAAGAGAATATTTCTTCAGTGCATTGCTCTTTCATTTAAATGGATGTGTTTTTGAAAATGTAATATCTGAAACAGAGCCATCAATTAGGTAATCTCGAGGACTGAGTCATTCTACAAATTGTCTGCACCAAAAACGATGAAATCCTTGTTTGACGTCATACATAGCGCTTTCATAAATTTACTTAATTTTTTGTCCTGATGATCTGCCAAATTTATAATAATAATAATAATAATAATAATATAAACACATTAAGGAGGGAAATATTGAAAGTGCTATTAATCTCTTAATCGTATATATTCTCCATCATTTTACCAATTTGAAATCTGGCAAAGAAAAAAAATAAGTACAACGTCAGGTGATTTTCGATATTTTTCACTTATTTTATGAACTACGCTCATTTTGGTTTATTTTTGCCGTTCAAAGTCCCGACCCAAGTTGGGTCGCCGTAATTGACCCCTTTTCGCTACGAGGTGGCCCGCAGCTATCCGTGGCGGGTTTACCTTTTAATGACCAACGTTTCCACAGCAAGAACTGTAAGTAAGGGTGATAGGTAGTAACATACCACTTCACGCAACGGTCACTACAGTATTTCTTTTGTTTTTGAAAACGAAAGTAGTCCAGCTATTTATAATTTTTTTTGCATACATACGTGTGTATTCATGTTCAAGAAATCGTTTAACTCTGATAATCTCCTTTCTATACCCTGCGGCACATTCAGAGCAAAGTGAGTTTAAACACGATCAGGTGGAAGCAGGCCCTTATGAAATTTTTTTCAACCTTCTACAAAGGAAACTGTACGCTACATTCACAATCTACGTAACCATTCACATGTAACTAATTTTGTGTGGATTGCCGCATGCATGTTAAGACAACTTGACTTGAACCTGAGTTTTTATCCTGAAAAGTAACTTCGTTCAGTGAAAGGTATTTGGCATTTACCATGCAGAAGAAATCACACAGATCGTTTGATGCACTTTGCAGTAATGTGTGTTAACAACATTGGACAGTATTAGCCCAGTGGCGAAAACGTCTGGAAAACAACACGCTTTAGGGAGCTGCTATGGAAGAGTGATTCGAACAAAGTTTGACTTCGTTCATAGGTGAGTAAACGCATGTATATGACGGCAAAGCTGATTAATGGTACGAACAATAGAGAAAGCTGGTGTCCGCATTTTTCAATCAGTTGTCATATGACACCGTATAATTAAATAGCAGCGCTCTCTCTAAATCTGGAAGTATTTTCAGAAATTCGATGTCGACAGGGACATCAAAAAGTCCTCTGTTGTGTTTGTTAAAAATCTGAACTAGGTTATCGAACGAACTTGCGCTGACAGGGATGACCTTGATAGACAATAGTACTTGCTAACTGATCACAAACTGAATATGTTATCGGTATAGTACATTTAGGGACACATTTTACTGTAATTTATGATTTATTCTGCTTTGTCACATCTTTCCGCATGTTGATAATTGGAACGTAAGGTTGACTTCTACGTTAGAGTTTTGCTCTTGGACAAAAAGGGCATAGCTGTAAGTCGTTGACCTATTGAATACCTGAGTTTGTTGCCTTCCAAGACTGCGTATCGGTTTTTAAGGCACATATGCTAATCATTGCAATATGGTGTTCAAATTTAAGGCATTTTGGATCAGATGAAGTAAGAACAAGTGCCAGGAAAGAATGATATGTTCAAGGTTCTTTATCGTGGTTTATAATGCATGAGTCCGTCAGAGACCACATTAGATTGAAAGAATTCGACGGACGTGTTCCCGATAGGTCAATTTTTGGCCATTTTTGGCTGTTTGGATTTGTTGTCAAATGCTTAAGTGCTTTAAGCGAGTATTTTTCGTCATTTAAAGATCCCATATCATGTACAGAATTTCGTCGAATCATTCTGTGAGTCCTACTTATTTGAAAAAGAAACACTGCATGAAAACCCAATAATTCAGATAAATTCACATGAATGAGGTGCCTGTATTATAGTGTAATACACGTGAATTCACATGAATCCACATGAATACAGGCTTGCTGAATACAAAAGATGGATTCTTGACTGTATTCATCTGTATATGCACTCTTCAGCTAAAATACAGGCAATAATCCATGTTAATACAGTAATATTATAGGGTTTTTATGCAGTGAAAGTGCTCATTATTACTTAATGAGGACGGCCATGCTGTGCCCTGACGCGACCTTTGTTTCTGACATTCAATTGATCACTAGAATGTCGACAATGGCCAAGGCTAAAACGTTCACGCCAAGTGAATAGCCAGTCTATGTAATATTGTATTGATGCGGAGCTCTGGAAGGTGGCATGTCTCAGTAATTATAATGAAAATTTATAAAGCGCCTAATCTCTACGCGCTCTAGGCCATGTACAATAACGGAGGAGAAAATAAGCCATTGAACACATAGGTGTTCAAAGCCTTACGATATACGTTTTGACTTGGAGTGTTGAATTTTAAAGGGGAGATAGTTGCAAGGCGAACGACCTGAGAGTAAGAGAAATCAAAAAATTATCGTTTGGAATCGAACTCCCAACGTACGGAACACACGTGCTCATTCAGCAAAGACATCACACTCAAAACCGCTCGGTTAAATCCCCGCTCCTGGGAAAGAGTGATTCAACAATATATTGTTGTACGTTTTCGAGTGCAACCCCATCGCCACATAATGTAGAGTTCATGAAGCACTCGCACTGCAATGCTCGCTATCACGCACCACTCATGGACACAAAAAGTTTGTTTTCATTGTGGTCTCATGCCTGAAATTGTTAAATGTGGCTCAAAGGCTGACACGACGAATCTCGATATTTGATTTCGGATTTGAAAATGAGAGAAACATTATTGCCGAACATTTTCCTAGCCTTTTGACGACAAATGACACACTCAGGCGAAGTAAGCTGCTTAAACCTAGGCCGATACCATTATCCTACAATACGTTCGTTACAATATTCGGCCTTTCAGCTTGAATTTTAACCATTTTCTTCGTATAGTAACGATAACAACTAATACAGTAGACTGCTCACGTTTATATACTTGCCATGTTTTCTGCCAATCTTTTAAAACGTAGATGCCACCGTAAGTTCAATTTGTTTTTCCTAGCTTCGAAAAATTGCAGCGGATATATTTTTATTGATCGCATTCCCGAAAATATCCATTTGTGAAATTGACACTTGGAAATAAGAAAATATGTATGATGAAAATACAAAGAATGAATTGTGTACTGTCAACTAACTTATGCTGATACATACGCTTTTTAAGCATACTTCAAAGCTTTAATGGGATTCACAGTTGGCACAGTAAATTAGGCTTTTTCCTGTATGATTTGAATACGCGCTTTTAAAGATAATTATCTCAGCAACAACACTAAAAGTTGTCACCTTTCGACTGACCCTACATACATGAGCTCCACTTATACTCTGTATGATGTCCATTTTCCAGACCCTGTAGATCAGACATCTTATAGTGTTTAATTTTTAGTGTCAAGAAGTCAAATGTACCAGGTGACAACGGAGAGGTCCTTCAATACTGTGTCTCATGTTATATGGTGCTCTTCAAGGGCGATCAATGCTCATGAATAATCTTTGACGAGAATTCCAGGAATGATAAATATTATTTTCACGAGTCACAACTCACTAAAGCAATAATTGCCTTTACCCTTTTTTAGGGTTCAAGAGGAAAATTACAAGTAATGTTTCAAGCGATTTTTCACTCCTTATTTGAAGTTCGTATCTTTGCGTGAAATACTGCTTTATGGTGATGGTCATTGGTGGCATTGTCCTAATTGTAATCGCCGCGAAATTTAAGTTACTTTAAGGTTGCTGATGACACATTACTTTGCACCACTAGTAGTCGAAGCAGTAGATCTACTGCTAAAATGACAATTAAGCCTCGTAGATCTGTAAACAAACGAACAAACATGGACAAACAAAACGAAAACGGAAGCTATTCCACGGGTCAACCTCAGCGGCAGGTATCTTATAAAGAACTTATCATCTGTTCTTCATCTATTTCTCGAGTGACTCTGCTCTGCTATGCTAGTAGTTAATTTAAACGCAACTGATGAAGTGTATCAAGCATTTTTGAAAAAAAAATACTGCTTTCTGAAACCACTTGCATATGTATGTATAAACGCTCATTGAAAAGTGAAAGAAAATATACAAAAAAACTTACAATCAGGAAGCGATTTTTGGTAGTGGTGGATATATGTGCACAGGTGTGCTTTTAAGCGCACAAATTAAATCCTCAATACAGTATGAAGAAAATATGGTTGACATGAGTGATGGCGCTATACATGCTTGTAGTCCTCGTGTCATGTCATCGTGTCGTAGTAATCGGGGCAAAGCAGATTGAAATAAAAACAATTCATAGACTAACAATGGCGATACATGCAAAAAAGTATTACGTGATTTCGTCGACGCAACCTGGAATTTATTCGTGTCGTTAACGTTAGCGAAACTGCAAAAAAAAAGAATGGTCTTGTCTGACGCTCTTAATCTGCCTGCCCCTGTTTCAGCTTATGGCCGTCTTCTTGCCTCTCTGTCTTTAGCTGTCTCTGTTTATCTTGTTTGCTGTCTTTTAGTGTCTCTGACCATCTTTGTGTCTCTCTAAAATAATGTTGTTAGGTGTACTGTCCATTGGCATAAGGAGATGAAGTTTACCCCCTAGATAGTTGATGACATGCCTTTACTCCAGTGTGAGTTTGAAATATATATTCCAGTTGAGTAAACATGTTATCACAAGTGGAGAAATACACATGTGGGAAAATACTTTTGCTAGGATATGTTAGCCTCAGTAACGCAAAGACATGGGAAAGCATTAAGACCAGACCTGTATGGTATTTTAAAGAATTCACACACTATTTATTCCATTAGATAAAAATAATCAAAAAGGCAAATAATTTGTTGGTAAAGGCTGTCTGACGAATGTATTCTTCTCAGATACAAGTGATTTTCTTCATTCAACTAAAGAACACAAGTAAATATTCAGAATACAATGATTTGCCTCAGCCTCTGACATGTGTTGTCCACATATCGATTCAAAGAAAAACCATATGAAGAGAATCTCGAATCGAGCTGACAAAAGAGCGAAAATATCAACATACGACGAAGATGATATTTTGTATTTGTTCCTAGTGTGAATCTCGAGTACGGAGTCGTTCTACAAACGAGACCAGCGATTGTCGACGCAAATCGTACACACTTCGTTTTAAGTCATCCATAGCACCGTCATAAATCCACACTATTTCCTGAGAGAGAGAGAGAGAGAGAGAGAGAGAGAGAGAGAGAGAGAGAGAGAGAGAGAGAGAGAGAGAGAGAGAGTTATTATTCAGTTAAAAAGCGGATTTAGCAGCTTTCTCTGATCAATATATCTCCTTGTCCAGGTGTGACATTTTTCTTGAAAATAAAAATCACATCACCAATGCATATACTTGTGCACATGACGTCAAAATGTAATACATATGTAAATCTGTTTGGTAACTGACTTTCTACTTTCTTCTCAAAATATACTGCCTGTCCAGAAATGAGGTTCTCTAAGTTATCGACATTTCCATTCGTAACTTTAAATCTGAGAACAAAGGCAGTTTAGCTTAATATTAACACTATATGTGTCAGTAAGAATTAGAAATACCTGCTATTTAACCCTGGCGAAATAGCAGAGTTGAAAGGAGGAGAATCAACATCACAGATAGACTGGGGCAGTAATGGGCTGATCCCGCATCATCATCACCTGGTGAGAAAAAGACGGAAGTGACATCACATTTCTAAGATTATTTCATTCTACACTATGGGGAGAATCGTCAGTGAAAACCTGTTTGAATGAGAGAGAGAGAGAGAGAGAGAGAGAGAGAGAGAGAGAGAGAGGGCAATTACGTGGCAAAATGCTTGATATACGTTCAGTATGTTTACGTATATGGACATATATAGAACAAAACATTGTATGTTGAACGAATCAATACGTGATATACATCGAGCCTCTCTATGAAAAACAAGAGTATATATATACGTAATGCAGATCTTTGCACACCAAGTGTGCACTATACTTGGGCATTTTATTAGTATACCTACGTGTATGCTAACGTATTTGACAAATGTACAACACCAGTATATGTCCATATGTTGTTGTATATCAAGCATTTTGCCCTGAGAGAGAGAGAGAGAGAGAGAGAGAGAGAGAGAGAGAGAGAGAGAGAGAGAGAGAGAGAGAGAGAGAGATTTCCATGGTAAAAGTTATTCAAATGTGCTTGTGTAGGAAAGAACGAAAGTGACAGCGTTATGAAAAAAACGAGAGAGAGCGAAAGAGTTTTGGCAAAGGTATCCAAATAGATTTGCAATGACGACGGAGAAAGTGCTAGACAGAGTCAGATAGACTGTAAGAGCTGTGACATATGGTAGCAGTGACACTTGTCAATGGGCTGGTGGACGGAGAAACACAAAGATGAATTAAGATTCAAATAGAGCTTAAGTCATAAAGTGGCAGTAAGACAAAGCTGAGACAGTAATATAATGAATATACGTTTGCACTAAAAGTTATTTCTGTACGGTAAAAAATACGTTACCTTTCGTAGTCATGTCTGGAGCATCCGAGGCATCAGGCGCTGCCGTAGTGGCGTCATCTGCAGAGAGTTATAGGTATACAATTAGAAATGCGTCAGTAATTACATAATATGGGATATATATATATATATATATATATATATATATATATATATATATATATATTATATATTTATATATATATATATATATATATATATATATATATATATATATATATATATATATATATATATATATATATATATAAAGAATTAGAAAG